>NC_083764.1:24285714-24490714 GCF_963514075.1 Conger conger
TTGCTACATTAAAGGATACCAGCCATTCAACTCTAGAATTGACTGTACTGTCAGAAAAAATGGCTGTTACATTTGTGTCCAATAGTAAAGCGTGCGAAGATATGGGCAAGTGCTGAAGAAAGTTAAGGTTCATATTCCTCTGCACTCCATCAACATTGTTTGCTTATTGTCTTGTTGCAGCAAATTAGCTATCCAAATGAAATATCCATTGTTGATTTAAATAATTGCTATTAGGAATAAAGAAAATATTGATAAAAAGAAAAGAGACTGTCCTCACCAAACTGAAGTCAACATAATTGCCTTGCTTGTCATTAAATTTCCTATTATTGTCACAGGTTTGAAGGACCCAGAGGAAATGGTTTCCAAAGGTTTCAGCCGCCACCCGGGTTTAATGCATCGCAGCAATTTGAGCCACGTCAGAGGTTTGATCAGCCACCAAGAGGAAACCAGCCCACCCACTTTGGAGCTCCAGGAAGGTTTCAGCCTCCACAAAGGCCTGGTGCCCCTTCCCGTTTTGAGAGACCTCCTGGGCCCCAGCCACCTCCCAGATTCACCCCGCCTCCTAAACCTGATCCTGCAACAGAGAGTACGCAATCGATGGGAAAAGCTGCCACACCTGCAGACCCTCAGGGTAAAGACAAGCCTGAGACCCCTAAAACACAGGTAGATGATAAAGCACCTCCCAAAAATATTGCTTCCCAAGGAGTCATGGCCGATGACATCCTCGAATCAGGAAATGGGTTTTTCATTCAAAGCGACCCCATTCCCCAGACCACTGTCAAGACCGATGCACAAGACAAACCTGAAGACCAGAGCAAGGAAGTGGTTGACAAACCCGAACCCACACCAGAGGCAACTAAGACGCCTGTGTCCACCGAGCCTCCTGTCCCACAGAAACAGCCTCCAGCCATTGGCAACAAGAACTCCTTAAACCAAGCCAAGCCACCTGTGAACAATAGTGTTGGGCCACCTCACAAGCCCCATCCTCCACCTGGGCTGACGGTGCCTCCGCCAAGAGCTGACATGCCTGAGCCTCCGCCCACGTTCCATCACCAGGACCAGATGAGGATTCCGCCTATGCCTCGCGGGAGGGGACGGGGCCAGATGCCGCCTCCCCCAGGCAGGGGTCGGGGACGGGGCTTCCCTGGGGGACCGATGGGGCCCCCACGCGGGTTCAACTCTGGGCCTAATCCACAGGCGGAGGGGATGGAGTACGACTACATGCCCCCACATGAGGACATGATGCAAGGAGAGGAGGAGCCGTATGAGTGGCATGATCCACCTTTAGATGGGCCGGCTGGGATTCATGGGAGGAGGCCACCACCACCTCCGGAGGATGAGATGTGGGGTGGGGAGGAGGAGGAGCCCTACCAAGAAGAGTATTATGAAGAGCCTGAGATGCAAGGCCCACCTCCTGGGCAAGTAGCCCTGGAGCCCACTGGAAGGGAGGGGCATTGGGAGGAACCTGAGCCGGAGTACTGGGAAGAAGAGGGAGATCCATACTGGAGAGAGAGGAGGCCCCCAGTACGCCACGGGCCCCCATTCGCCCACGAAGAGCACCGACGCCCTCCCCCTCCGCATGGTTTTAGGCACCCTGGTCCTAGGAGGCCCCCATTCCCTCACAAGGAAATGGAGCATGACCCGTGTGGGCCGCCCCTTCATCACGATGTCATGGAACATGATCCCATGGGCCCGCCCCTGCACCGTGACCACGGACCCCCTCGGGGGCCACCATTGCATCCAGACATGAGGGAGAGAGACATGAGGCGCCCGCCTCCTCCTCCGCGAGAAATGATGGAGAGGGACCTTAGGGGACCACCTCCTTACCGCCGTGACCCAATGGATGGGGACCCAGGATGGCCCCGGCCCCCACCCCCGCCCCACGAAAGGGAGCCAAGGCGACCACCGCTTCCTCATGAAATCCTGGACAGGCGCAGGCCTCCCATAGGTCATGATGTCATGCGCCGTGGGCCGCCTCCCCATGATGGCCCGGACAGGGACATGGAGCGAGAAATGTATGAGCAGGGTTATGAGGAGGAGTTTAGGCCCGAAGATGCGGAGTACCGGAGGCCCCCTCATGATTACCGACCCCGGGATTACGAGCAGGAGGATGAATACTACCCCCCTCAGGGTGAATGGGAAGGTGAGCACCGGGGCTACCCCCCGTACCCTCCACGAGGGCCCATGGACCGTTTCAGAGACGAGCAGTGGTCTGGGGAGCGGAAGAGACTATATCCTTATGAGGATGAGCGTTGTGAGAGGGGAGAGATGAGGGTGCGGGAGTACCCAGATGAGCCCCATTACCTACGAGAAGATGCACCGTACCCACCCCCACCAGATTGGGAGAGGCCGCTGCCAGAGAGGAGCTTCGCACCCAATGTGGAAGAGCGAAGGCCCTCGTACGAAGCCCACACGGACCTCCCTGCAGAGCCGCCACCACCCACTGCCCCAGCACCAACCACTAACCTGACGGAAACTCCACCCCTGGACCAGGCTTCCCCTGGAACTGGGAAAGGAATTCTGGCTCTTTCTCAAAGGCAGCATGAGATCATCTTGAAAGCTGCCCAGGAGCTCAAAATGATCAGGTATTTATTCAAACCCATTTGTAATGCTTCTGAAAACATAACTTCTAAAAGTTCCTGGATTACCTTTTATCATGTCTTTTACGCTTTTATCAAACTCTTGAAATAATTTTGTTGGATTTCACTCCCTAAATTATTCCCAAAATTAAAAAATAATTTGTTTGTTTGCACAGAGAACTCCAAGAAAATAAAAACGCTATGGGCGACTTCCTTAAACCCGAGACCACAGAACCGCAGCCTGAGATCCCACCAGGTCTACTGGGATTGGAGATTCCTCCAGAAGTAAGGAGCGCCCTCCAGGTAAACCCATCAGATGAATTCTGCATTCTTGTTACCCCCAAATGTAGCTCTTATCTAGGGGAGCTTGTGTACGTTATTAAGGGTTTTACTCCTGGAACCCCTGTCAAAATGATGTTTTCTAGTGGAGCAATGTTGAATTAAATTTCTCTAGAATACCGAACTATCTGCACTAGGTAGCCAGCTTATTTTTATATGAACATTCAGATATTGGCCAAGTCAACCATAAAACCATTGGGCTGCAATTGTCAAAATGATCTATTCCACTATAAATAAATACAATTAAAGCAGAGCCTGTGAATTTCATCAGTATGATCGGTCTGGGCTTGTGAATTTCATCAATTTGATTGGACAATGGTTTTCAGCTTCATGTAGCCTTGCAAGCCCTTCCAAAGATGATTCCATCTTCTCCTCCTACTAAGGCCACCAACCTCCTTTCTGAGGTTGGGCAGGCCCCTGCAGGTACTGTTGGAGCATGGGATGCGGGAGCCCCTCTTCCTGCTTCAGACTCTGGTTTCTCAATGATGCAAGCTTCTGCGATGGAGGGCAAGCGGCCAGCAGCGTCTGCCCCCCCGAAGCCTACCATCATCCCAAAGACGGTGGACTACGGCCATGGCCATGGTAAGTACAGCTGGGAGACGCAGTCAGGGTGCACAGAGATAACGCCACTCGAATGCAGCGTTGCGGAAGGCATCCCACCCTCCCCCGGTGAAATTCCTCTCCTGTTAACATTTTCAGACATCGGATCGACGGTAGAACGGATCTCATATGGCGAAAGGATCGTGTTGAGGCCTGACCCGCTTCCCTCCGAGAGGTCATATGAGAAAGGTTGGTTGAGGTGCTTTTTGTATTCTGCTGATCTGTTTTTGGGAAGATACTGGTTGCTTAGTTTGGGATGGTGTATAATAATTCTGGAAGGTTGATGGGTCTGTTATCTTTTGAGGTGATACTGTGAACCACTTGTGCTTCGGTAAATTATGTACTGTAGAAACCATGTGTCATGTGTTTTGTGAAAATGTAAGTGTTCTTGTGTGATTGAGAAATGATTGAATTAATTTATAATTTGGGTTTACCTCCTGCATGATTTCAGAACCTCTTGGCCCGAGAGATCCGTATGAGAGAGACCCTTATTACGACAGACGGCCGGACCCATACATGGACCGCCGTGACTATGGCAGGGAGCGAGACCGAGATCTGTACAGGGACAAGCCGCCCATGGATTACGAGCGAGAGCGCTATGAGAGGGACCGCTACCTAAGAGATGAGAGGTACTGGCCTTTTCTTTGTATTAAGGATATTGCCAGGGAAGTAAAGAAGCCCCTTGTTGTTGGCAGGCAGTTATTATTATGTTGTGACACACTACATTTCCAATGATGCAGTTTACCATTTCATGCCATGTAGGTGTGCTGAGGTTTTGGGTTGTAGGCGCCTAAATGCACATGTGAAAAAATAATTGACCTGGTAGAGGTTAGCTACTTGATACATGGCTCAGCTTATTCAAAATTTTAAAATGAAAATGAAAATGTATGATGACTGGCTGCCACTTTAGTCAAGGTAGACTATCCAAATCCCTACAGCATGGTATTTGCCATCATGGTTGAAGCCAGGTTAATAACATTCTTATGATGACATCACAATGGTGTGTTTGGAAAGTGAACAAAAAAAGTTGAACTGTAAAAGTGTTGTCATACCAACAGCAAACAAGCTCAGAATTCAGAACAATTTGTTATTACCGGTGCTTTCTGTGGAAACTGCAGGCCTACAGCAGGCAGAACATCTTCTCAGTCAACCCTTGCTAGTCAGTAAATCACTTTCAAATAATTTATAACCCTGCATCATTTCCTATTTGTAACGATCTGCAGAATAATATAGCTATATTTAGCTATATTCATGCGCAAAAATTGTTTAGCATTTTTATATTAATGATATTTAATCTTGAGTACTTGGATAGCTTGACAGGGTCATGACGAATGGCAGTGGCAACAGAAACGTAAAATCCCTAAGTAGGCTGTACTATACTATACTATCTTTGTCAATATGAGATTGTATGGCTACTACTTCATATAGGACATTTGGTTGGAAAGAAGTTTGATCTCTTTTTGCAAAAATCATGTTCAAAAAATTGTCTGTGAAAATGACATGGGGAGAGATGCTTCCTGGGTCCACCTTCTGGGATCATGATCCCATTTTGCTCCAGAAGGGCATATGTTTTGGTTTCCAATGCAATTCCCCCAAGTGAAGTTTCCAGTTACAATGTCCAAGTTCATAACGTTTGTCGGGCATATTTTCTCATTTTCTGTTTTGCTGAAATCAAAGACATAATCACAGAATCTCGGTTGTATGGTAACGGGTTATTCATATTTGTCATTGTTAGCCTTTTAAAGCTTTTAAAATTTGGATTGCTGATTATTTTCTGCCCGTGCAAGAGCCCTGTTATACATTTGTCCTGCCTTCCAAAAAATGCAATTACGACATATATTGTGGGAAAATAAACCGTACATTGTATTTACTCGCTGCATTCTTAAACAGTGTCAGTTTCGCATCATTTTAGACAACTGAGATGAAATTATGTAAAACAAAGTGCTTTAGAGTTTGAATAGTTTGCCTCTATTCTGATTCATTTTAGTTATTTTTTTGGGGAGGGCTGGGGGCTCAGGCATATTGCTAAATGTTTATAAAATAAAGCATTCACATGTAATAATAGGTCCAGCCCTTCACTTCATATGCCTTTGAACTTAAGTTAAAACCATAACACTGCTATGGAACTGTAACCCATATAAATCATATCTAACCATCTGAAAGGCCACTGATTGAACGACTCGTAAAACGTCTTTATTGACCCAACTGTATATTTCTGTAAATATAACTTGTGTTTTCAACGTTAGCTTGGTACAAAAAGTTCCAGAACAAACTAGTTCTATCTACTAAGTGAGGCCTTTGCTCATACGAGTACCCACACTTATTACGGATAATCCATGACGCGGTGATGATGGGGTTATATAATTTTAATGATTTCTTTGGATGGTGGTTCGTCACCTCACGTCCTGCATTAAAATCATTAAATCATTAATAACGCATATTATAAAATATTCTCTTATCATGTATAATAATAACATGCTGCAATGGAGGCAGTATGTTTACAAAATCTTTAAAATAACTGCTGGGAAATGTTCGTTTCTGGTTAATTTTAAGGGGAAAATATGATCATTACTGATCGGTGTTACATATAGCAGAAAATACTTGAGGTGGTGGAGCAGTCACACAAATAAATAATTTTTATGGCAAATGGAATAAAATTGAGTTCTTGTTTATTGTCAATTACAAGCATAACATGCACAACTTAAACAACATTAGGCTAACGTGCTTGAATTTTCAAATTTATCAGTTTTCAGGTCCCCTTGCAAAAGAGATTTGGATCTCAATGGGGTATTCCTGGTTAAATAATTCGAAAATAATTGCCTAAATAAAGAAAAGTTGCAGCATTTGCCAATTGGCTATTGTTAAAATGCATAGGCCTACATTCTGTATTCCACATAGGCCAAACGTATGTAGCTAGTTATTACTAATTAGCAACAATGAAACATTAACACTGCATCATTTAAAGGTACAATAGGTTAGATTTTTGTGTTAAAACATTGTTACAAGACCATTATAAATCCGTTCCTATCCTTTAAAATGGCTCACTGACATGTTGACTCACCCTCTGCCTGTGTTTATAGTCCTTAAATTCGGTTTCAAAATATAGTTGATGGGCCGTCACACTGTATCAAAACTTTGTAGAGCTGTACAATAATTCAAGCTTATTGGTTTAAAATGGGTTGTACTTGCCACAGCCAAATGTAGTTGGCCAAATTGCACTCCAGGCCAATGAAGAACTGGTATCGTTTTATAACTAGATACATTTTCTTTGTTTGGATAATAAGCAATAGTATACAGAGTTTCAGTGATTGCTTGTCTGGAGTGCAATTTGGGCAGCTTTTATCTTTACATCTTCAATCATGCGGGTTTAGCTTAACCTTTATTTGCCTCCAACTGTAAGTTACAGTTGCATTATTTGTACTAGACTATCATAACCGAGTTATATAGTCAGCTAGTTACATTGCCAAATAAGTTCATTGCTCATAATATAGTTGGTTAGCTAAAGTGAAAACTTCAACAACAACAAAAAAAATCACCTGTTCAAACATTTTCTTACTGGAACACTACGAAAAAGACTGTAGGCTCTGTCAGCATTCCAAAACAGTGCATGAGAACACTGAGCTCTATAATATTGTGCGTATTTATAGGCTATGGGTTTGAGGTGGTTTGTTGCTGTAATTCCTCTCTTGACCATTAGCAGTCCGTACCTTTAACTCTAGATTATGCGCACATTGGCTCACATTACTACGGTCACAAGCAATATTAAACACAATTTTAGTGCTTCAGCAGTGTTGGGGATACTTTGCAGGATGGACTGGTAATTGACAAACAGGGTTTGTGTAAGATTTGATAGGGCAGCATTCAATTTGTTGATGTTTTCTGAACAACATTATTTGGGCTTTGAACCTTAATTTTTTTGTAATTCTCATAGGCTGACTGAAAGCCACAGGGTGATAGACATAGACAGAGAGCATATAAAAATAGGATATAGCAGGTGAGGGAGTGGCCTGCAGGGGTGTCCGTTACGCCAAAACAAAGTCGAAAGTGAAAAATTTATTTCTGGAAATAAATATCAGTTTAACCTTAAAATGAATCATTTCCTATTAAGATTTAATATGTTGGTTAGACACGGTATCTGCAATTTTGCCATCGCAAACGGTGATGTGTTGGTCGGCCAGTGATATTTTGGGCTGGTTTGAATTCCAGAGGTCCAGGGGCCCTGGTTAAAATCAATGGTATATAATGGATTCCAGAAATTGTTGGGCAATTTTGCCTGACAATCTGGTTGCCTCTACCACAAGTCTGAGACTTGCCCTTATGTGGACTTTCTAGCTATGGACTTTTTTGGATTACTGGACCTTGATTAAGCATTTGGTTTGCTGGACCTTTGCTGTGATAAGGATACGGACTTGTACCCCTGCCCCTAGTCATTGTCCCTAAAAGCAATGACATGGTAAAATAGTTGCGATATACAAATTGAACCGTGAGTTTTAACAATTTCAAACCGTGTATCCTGTAATAATATTGATTGAAAATTTCACTGTCGGGGGGGGGGTGGGGGAGGAAGGAATGAATGCAAGTAAACCCAGTCTGGGCGAATACGGGCTGTTGTTACTTCTGGAGTTGCTTGCCTTGTGAGGAACACAGTAGGTAGCATTCCATAGTGCTTCCGGTCTATTAACATTCAGATAAATTATAAAGTCAACAAAGAGAAATTTAAATTCATATATATTTTTGAAGACCATATTGATCATTTTAGCAATTTTCTGTAGTAGCCAGTTACAACATTGGAACCTTTGAAAACACGTTGAAAGTGGAAAATGTTCTAAACGGATTGTCATTATTTCATGGTACATTCACATTTCCAAAAAAATAAAATGCATTGAAATGAAAAATCGTGATTATTATCCAAAATGTAATCGAACTCAAAAAACGCTAATCGCTCAGCACTACCGCATTCTCAACATTGTGATAGGCAAGTTTGCAAAAGTTGAAATCTTTTTAATTCCAGTTAAATTATGTATATGTAATGTATATATATTGCTTAATTTTATTATTTGATTATTGCATTGTTAATTATTAGATCATAAATATCGTCTAAATTTATTTCTATGTATTTCCAAAAGCCAGCTACTTCACAGTGAAATTGAATGAGAAAGAACTGAGGCCTGTATTATGAAACAGGATTAGTGAATTAACTGGATAACTGCACTAAAAGTCAGAACCCTCACACAAAAATGGACTGTTAACTGATTTTCATACTCTTAAAATAGTTCAAAGTGGTTTTGTTTTTGTTCCGTGACAATTTTTGTTTTCCTTTTTCGTTTTTGTTCCTTGACCTGTGTCGCAACCCTGATTGTGAGTGGAATGGGTCTCTCTCCCCTGTCTGTTCAGGCTGCCCCCCGGGCCCCCACCCCGCCCAGGCGTCTACAGGGAGAGGGAGATGCGGAACAGTCGAGACCGTGAGCGAGAGGGTCGGAGCAGCCGGGATAGGGAGGAGCACTACGGCAGGCCCGGATTCGACCGGCCACCGTACGACCGAGGGCCTGAGCGCCCCAGTTATGACCACGGCCCCGCACCCTACGGAAGTAAGGCGCCATCCTTTCCCAGAGCGCTCCATCACCATGACTGTGAAATCTGGACCACTGGGTCATTTGTTTGCTGCTTATTCTGCCATCCGCTTGGTTCCAGATGACAGAAGGCCTTACCCTGAAGACCGACACCCTGTACCTGCTCCGTCATTGCCGCCACCACCGCCCCCTGCCCCTCCAAGGGTTGAGAAGAAACCAGAGATGAAGAACGTGGACGACATTTTGAAAATGCCAGGCAGAGAGAGCCGGCCAGAGAGGGTAAAGCTCACCACGTCCCCCCCCAAGGCCATATTGTTTCTCGCAAGAGTGTAATCTTCATCCATTTTGTTTTTTCTTTTCAGATTGTTATTATAATGCGGGGACTGCCAGGGAGTGGTAAAAGCCACGTGGCAAAACTGATCCGGGTGAGTGTACAAGTTTTTTGTCTGCTGTGGCTCTTAACAAGCTTCATCCCCCCTGCGATTCTTTTGCTGTTGGAATCGAGATAATCTATGGATGACCTTGCATGACCTTGAAAGAACCTTATGAATAAAGTGCATACGTCTTCACTGGTTGCGGTGTTGTGACTATTACCTTATCAGGGAACAAGGTTTGCAGACAGCATGATATGATTCATTGTTTTGTAATCGGTACTGGAGCAGAAGTATCCTTCCATACCTCCCTTCCTTAGCCATTAAATTATTTATTACCAAAGTGTACCATTTCAAACTTAATTTGTTAGCCTAGCAATACGCACAAATACATCAACATTCAAAGCCATCCCAATCTTTATTCTGGGCTCAGGAATTGTACACCATACTGCCACTCACGTCTTAAGAATTCTGACTGCTTCGGATGTGAGGGGTATGATTTCGGTTTTTTGTTCTCCAGGACAAGGAAGTGGAGTGTGGTGGGGCACCTCCTCGAGTCCTTGGGCTTGATGATTACTTCATGACGGAGATTGAAAGGGTAGAGAAGGACCCTGAAACGGGAAAACGAGTTAAAAGCAAGGTGCGTGCCCATGGTAACGGTTTGTATACTGTTGCTTCAAAATGACATACTCTGGTGATTTGCTATCAAATGTCTGCATCTGACATTGTCTCTTGGCCAGGCTTTGGAATATGAATACGAACCGGAGATGGAAGAAACGTATCGCAACAGTATGCTGAAGACCTTTCGGAAAACTCTGGATGATGGGTTTTTCCCTTTCATCATCATCGATGCGATTAATGACCGAGTTAAATACTTTGATCAGTTCTGGAGTGCTGCCAAAACCAAAGGGTTTGAGGTAAGCATTTTTTCTGTGTACTATTGTAATCAGGATATGACCGTGTTTCAACTGCTGTCTCTGCATTGCCACTCTGTATTTTGCAGCAATTTCATATGTTGGTGCTTTCCAAATTTGAGGTTAGCTTAGCCTTAATGTCTGAAAGCATTTGAACTGTGAAATTACAATTTTAATCCTTTTCAGGTGTACTTGGCTGAAATCACTGCTGACAACCAGACTTGTGCAAAGAGAAATGTCCATGGACGGAAGATAAAGGATATTGCGAAGGTCTGTGTGTTGAACCCCCACATAAACAAATCATTATGGGACACTGAAGTTTATTTTTTTTATTTTTAATGAGGTGTTCACTTTCCGCAGTTGTTTATATACTCTTAGTTTTAGTTTATGTTTTCAATTAGCCCAGGCAATTTTCAATGAAAGATATTTTTGAAACCTCCCGGTTTCCTTCAGCCCAGATTGCCTGGCTATAGGAAAGGGTTCCAACCAAAAATAACATTAGGCATAATCTTTTCAAGAATAATTTGGTCATATACACACATATAACCTCTGGTGGTGTAATGCAGAAAACCTTGTCTGTTCGCATATTCACCACTGTTAGGCTGGCATGTCCACAGTACTTCTGTAGTTACCTAAAATATCTAAATTTGTAACCATGTTTTTGGGACCACAAAAGTTTTTGAGTTTTAAGATACTTTTGCTAAGTTCAAAACAATGTACAGGTAAATGTTTTTGTAAATATTTACAAAGGGAAGAATGGAAAGTTGAAAGTCGGGAAGTTGCAGCATCTGTAATGCGGCTTCGTGTTCTGTTTTACAGATGTCCAGTAACTGGGAGGCATCTCCTCGTCACATGGTGCGATTGGATATAAGGTCCTTGCTGCAAGATGCTGCCATAGAGGAGGTAGGTGGCATAAGAGAGATTCTGCTGTTTTACCCTTTCGCAGGGTACTTGACCTGAACTGCTTCGGTATGCTTTCAACTGTGTCAATGTATAGTGTGCTAAGCAGTTGCGCTAGGCTCTCTAGATAAGAGTGTTAAAATACAAGAAATTAATTGAATAGAGCTTGTCCAATAGAGTTACTCAATCGGAGCATATCGCTGCCTGCAGGTGGAGATGGAGGATTTTAACCCTTCCGAGGAGGAGCAGAAGACTGAGTCAAAGGAAGGTCCAACAGAGGAGGAGGAAGGGGATCTGGTAGGACTAGAGCTCTTTCTGCACGTTTTTTCCCCTTTGTCCAGAGTGGTAATGGTAAAAGTGACTTGCATTTTGCATTTCCTAGCGATGTAATTATTTCTGTGTTATAAAGTTTTGTTCATAGTTTCAGCCTTGGCTTTGAATTTTTGGGAATCACTGTATATGTTTGCCCTGTCATAGTCCTCTAAACAATGTTGCGAGTCATTTGCTGAAAAGGGTCTGATGGCTTCAATCTTGTTGCAGTTTCTGTCGTCTTTAAGCTGAGTCAAAACATATAAAATATATTGGTTGACAAAAGCAAACAATAAATTAGGAAGTAACCAGAAAAATAAATTACATATGTTAAACCAAGTAGCAAAATTTGAATGATGGTATCCACCATACAAATTGTACATATTCAACAGGATATCATTTTTAGTGGTGCATTAATAAGGGAGAACAGTATATTGCTTTAGCTAGCAATGAGAAAAAAAAAAAAAAAAAAAATTTAAATATGTAGTGCACCTTTCAAGTAAACCCAAAGAATATCATGTGCCAATCTTATTTCAGGTTATTTTATCTTATTATTTTTCTGAAATATTTGCAGGACAAGTTCAAGCAGATTGGGTATTATCTGATCTGATCTCCTCTTACTTGTTCAGCAAATATGTTATGAAAATATGATCTACTCTTACTGCAATGTACATAATACCTAAAACATCAACAGCTGATTGATATGCATGTAATTTAAATATGCAACCAGACAATCTTCATGATTTTTAATAGCTCACAAGTTGAGGCGATGTATTAATTTACTTTGACATGCATTGGAATAGAGTTCATACAATTAATAAATATGCAAATCAGCATTTTTAAGCATTTTCTTGACCTTATTCTGTTAGGTGGCTCCTTGATTTGTACCACCCAAATCACTTGTTGATTCAATTAGGGCACATATTCTGCAGCAAATACATTTTAAGTATGTAGATGGTTTATTGAAACCAAACGTAAATCAAACTTTTTGGAATTTCAATCTCCACGGCTAAAATATCATTAACAAAAATACAAAACAAAATGTTTTTCCTCACATCAGTGCAAATAAAAGGTGATTATAAAAAAATAGCGTACTATATATTGTGTATATATAGTAACAACTATATATTGTGTATATATAGTAACATGGAAATTATGGGAAGTTTAGAGAATAATAATTCCAAATAAGTAAGAATACTCAAGTGCTTTGAAGATTAGAAGTCACTTCACCTTTTAGAATAAAATAATCGATAGAACTTTAAAACTTAATTTCCTATCCAGAAAACCAGATGATGTCTCTAATGTTAAATTAATAGTCAATAATATTCATATCGGGATTTTTTCGGTCTACGTCATGCATTTTGATTTCAGTATGTGTTTGTTAACAGACGGACAGTGCAACACTCCAGGTTTCATAATGTCCTGTACTGAATATTTGCATTTTACTTTTTATTTGTGGTTAATCATTGATCACAAATAACCTTCATATAAGCGCTGCGAGCTTGGTCATTTTTTGCTTTTCCTGCATTCATTTTGCTCAGTTCCAAAGAGGCAAACATATTTAATGCAGGAAAAGTGAGAATTGAGTATTTTTATTTTATAATTCCCTCTGCTATTGTAATGATCTTAGACAAAAGACAATGAAAATATTTTAAAGAAATGTATATACAATTTTTTGGATATTTGTACACTTGTATACCCCGATGGATGTGTAGTGCTGAGCGATTAGTGTTTTTTTTTTGTTTGTTTCGATTTGCTTTTGGAAAATAATCTCTAATTTTTTTTTGTTTAATAGAAATATGAATGTAGCCTTTTTTTTATTTTTTTATTTTTTTTAATGAATTTCAGGTGTGTATATTACACACCTGCCACAGAACAGTTCTGTGTTACCAGTCTACGTTTTCCGTGTTTCTCACGAGACACATTAGCTAGTCACTTTGACAAAATCATTTGACCAGTTTAATAGCAGAGTACATATACCACTGGTCCAGCTCAAATCGTTTGTTGTTCATTGGGTATCGGTGAGTAATGGGTTCTGTTTTCAAACTTTCATGGAGCTTGCATGTCTGTAGGCACGATGGATTATGGTCATTGTAGTTATTGTGATGCTTATTTCTGTGTGACTTGTAAAAACTACAACTACGCATGAATTAAGATTAGTCAAATAATAAACTGATATTGATTCATTATTTAAATGGTAAAGAAAACCACTGAAATATTGGTTAATCGCTCAGCACTACTGGTGGGTAAGTATAGATTCAATACATTCTGGATGTTTTTACATTTATGCATCCAGTTCAGCTGATTACTACCTTAATACACTACAATTTTCAGAATATACATTAATTCTCAGTTTGGCTGAGAGGGAAATATTTATGGACCTAATTGATTTAAAATATATATTTGTACAGATTTAGTTAAATTGGAGAATAGGTCAAATTAGCAGTTTGATTAAAGTTGAAGTTTGGTTAATTAAATTTATATACCCAATTTGGGTAGGTGTACATTTGTAAAATGGTACCCATTTTCCTGAGTTGGTGTCAATATCTGCTTCTTATCTAAATGTCAATATGGTCTGTGTTTCTCAGCATGCAGTTTAAATCTGACTGGCACCTGGCGCTGTTGTATTCGAAAAAACAAAAATGTCTCATACCAGAAACAGGACCATTCCAGAGCCATTCATTACAGTAGTACAGGTTTATCATCACAAAACTATTGTGGACCACAGTGTATGGAAAATGTATTTGTGTTCATTGCATTTTGTGGTATTTAACTTGTTTTGTGTAGTGTAACTGATCAAAAGAAACGAAATGTTATATGAACACATGAAAGTTAATGCTGTCAAATTATATGCTCCTGATGTGTGACTACTCTCAGATGATTACCATGACTGAAATGTATATTTTCTATACATGTCTTTATGCCAGTCAAGGGATCAAAGTAATCACAAGCTGGAATGGCAGAAAAAATTGCTAGATATCAGACGATATCAGAAAAAGCTGCGAGATATCAAAAAATGATTTGCATACAGAATTACTTTGTTTATTTTTACAACAAAATTGTGCTTTTAAAGGGACCCGTACAACTTGAAATGCCATGTGTGATTAAATCCCCCCCCCCAAAAAAAAACAAAACAAACAAAACAAAAACAATTCCAACCTAAAATAATGCTTGCACAAAATGTGTGGCAGCGGACGTTGAGGGAGCAAGTGGCAGTTTATGGGTGTAGCCAATCGGTATGCACCGTTTGTGCTTCCCTTGAGCCATCGCCCGCCTACATCCAAAGCTCCATGTGACCTCTGAACTGTTTGCATGCAAGTCTGTATGGTGTTCTATTTTTGCGATTGATTTGCTGACCTCTGTCATTAACAATTTTTGTCTCATTATTATCTATTTTTAAGTCTTTTTGCCCTCGTCTCCAAGTCCCGCACTCCCTTTCTCTGCAGCGCCGAGTTCTAACTGTCCAAGTCTTTTTCTGTGTATAATGTAGGGTTACATTCCAAAAAGCAAATGGGAGATGGACACTTCTGAGGCTAAACTGGGTAGGTGTTACATTTTGTCACTTTTGTTTGTGTGTTTTGCATTTGATAAATGATAAATGCTTGTCTCTACAAGTGGTATTTCATTGTCTCAAATTCAAAATGATGCTGTAATATTTAGAAAAAAAGAACAGTAAAAGAAAAGCAAAAGGAGTTGAGCAAAAAAAATGCATATATAAATAAAATATATATATATATATATATATATATATATATATGTATATATACGGAGCTCACTGTGTGTGTGTGTGTGTGTGTGTGTGTGTGTGTGTGTGTGTGTGTGTGTGTGTGTGTGTGTGTGTATATATATACACACACACACAAACACACACACATACAGTGAGCTCCGCAAGTCATTTTTAGATTTGTAATCAAACAATTCACATGTGGTACCATGTAAAGTAGTGATTTATTTATGGCCTAGTGCGAAGTGAAGATTGCAGAAGGCCAGGAAAATTGGCACACTACCAGTAGGCTATATTGCCAATATAGCATAGCTATCGTGTTTGAGCGAGATAGTGGTGTGACAGTGGGGAATGGTTGCTTATGTGTAAATCATGCTTTAGACTATGTTTTCATTTGACTAGTTGCGGTTCAGACAACGACGCATTAGCAGAAAACAAGCTGAATTATCTTGCATAGAAAATTGGTATTTTACTCAGGCAAACTGTGGAAAGAACGTGTTTAACCCATCTCCCGAAGCAATGCCTCTCACTCACTTAAGACAGGTGCGAGCTCATTACGAGTGCTCTCTGGTCGTTGAGAAATTCAGAGCACTGGACGCTCTGAGAGCTAATAAACAAACATACCAAGGTCTTTGTGCATGCTGCAGTTTGTATTCGTTTTCAGTAACAGAGAGGGCTAGAGTAAAATATGTGACTGACAGGATTATAACTAAAATATGTGGCCGAGACGATTGAAAAATGAACATCACGTTGTGTTGTGCGGCTAGTTACAATTTGCTCCTAGCCGGCCTTTACCAGTGCAGTAGTCTGTTATATAGCCGGTGGCCGGCTCATGTGGCACTACAATAGCCATACAATAGCCTTACAAAATATACAGTTTGAAACCCATGTGAAGCTATTTGTCCCCAATATTATGGTGTCCTGTAATAGGGGGGGGGGGGGGACTTTGTATAGAATGTGCTGTCATTTTTACATGATGAAACCAAAATCTATTCTTTAATTAAAGCTTAAAATGTGCCCTGTGAATTGTTTGATTACAAATCTTTAATTGTGGATTACAGAGCCAAATCAAGACAATGTCCGAAGTATAGAGCTCGCTGTATACATGTGTACACAGTACAGGCTAAAGTTATTAGGCCTTAAATGTAGGCATATTCTGTTTAAGCGCATTTATTGAATAAAGGACCCGCACATCTGAGCCCAACTGCTTATTATGTGCCTTATTTCTTGCCGGTTTAAGCCCATTTGGAAAAGTGGATTAAATTTCAGTCAATTTAGGGCACTGTGGTGACGCACAGTTAAGGCGTGGGACTTCAGTGCAGTTACCACAAAATATTTGAATAGACTTCTATGTCTACGTTTTTAAACATTTGTCTGGTATTCAATAAATGCTCTTACATGAACTGAATTAATCTCTGCCTAGTGTTTGTATGTATACATAAATATACATATTATTTTTATTTAAACCAAAATGTAACTAAAAATGCCGATGTAGTAGATAGTGTAGCAACTGAAAGAAATCATTTTTAACTTAACATGAAACGGCCATAAAATGGGTGTCGTTTCTGTAGTACGAAAGTAGCACAAAAAATAAATTAAATAAATAAATAAAAAAAAGAGCTGGTGTGTCGTTAATATAGAGAATGGCTGCTGAAAATGGGGCTTTACAATAATATGTAAAGATTTTTTTATTTTATTTTTTAAGTTCTTTCAAACAGTAATTTGTAACATTATCAATGTCTTAGGTGTATTTTTAGATCAATTTAATGCTACCTTTCTTTCAAAAACATGAACATTTCTCAGTGCTTGAACCTGGCATGTTCTTTAATTGTGTTCAGTGGTTTTGACCATATTGTGTATGTAGTGTTGGAGGTGTCCTACAGGGTTGTTTCAGGAAGACATTTTGTTCGCCTTTGGGTTGAAGCACAGGGGATACCTAAGATCCCTCTGGGATGCCTGCCCTCTCAACTTGAGATCCCCAATTATTACATATTTAGCCATTTTGTGGCTTTCTATGACGAATTGTCAAAAAAAGGTCTGCTTACTCGATGTAAGTTTGCTTCAGTCTGCTGGCTGTTCAAAATAAATTCCATTCACAAGAATTATGTTCATGCACCATAACCTATTAACAAAATATTATGAGCAATGTGAAAGTAAACATATGTGCTGGGGTTGGGCTGTGGAAGAGGTTTGCTGGGGACTGAAGGTGACCAGGACGGCGCTCTTTTCGTTGCAGACAAGCTTGACGGACTGGTGAGTGGCGGAAAGAGAAAGCGAGACGCAGACAGCGCGGCTGGCATGGAGGACTTCCTGCAGCTCCCCGACGACTACGCCACTCGGTTGTCAGAACCAGGGAAGAAGAGGGTAACGTTTGGCCCAAAGCCTTTCCCCTTTCAAGTTTCTCTGTTTCCAAATGTGCTATGACCCATGCTGCAGCTACACAGGAGAGCCAACCATTTTAACTTCTTGTGAAATATCAGTATTAAGAAGGATCCTCGAGCTCCATCAGTCCTTTCCAGATGCGCCATTTTGAATGTGTATGGGGTAAAGTCACAATCCCCCCCATCATTTTAAGTGTGCATTTCATTGCAGCATCCAAGCAATCTTCAGTTAAATTCACTCTTAAGAGCACAACCAACCATTGATACTGGCCAAGCGGCCCGCACTGTTCATAACGCTCCCCTTTCGGTGTTTCTCTCCTGTGCTGTAGGTGCGGTGGGCGGATCTAGAAGAGAAAAAAGACGCCGATAGAAAGCGCGCTATCGGTTTTGTAGTCGGCCAGACGGACTGGGAGAAAATCACAGACGAGAGCGGACAACTTGCTCAAAGAGCCCTCAATCGTACAAAATATTTCTAAGAAGAATATTTCGCGGAATGGTCTGTCTCCTAAATGAGGTGAGTCGTTTTCTCCTTTTGCCCTTCTCATCTTGAGCAAATATTATTTTAGTGAACAACCAAGTGGCATCTGTCCTTTAAGCTGTGAGGGTGTCAGGGTAAAGTGAGCATATAATTTTGAACCACAATTATTGGCTGCGTGCATTTGCTGCTAATCTTTATAATAGAATGTGAAGTATGTTCTCAGCTTAAACCTAAATTTTGTCTAAAAGTTGTCAAAAACAGGCAGTGTGGTCCATTTGACTTTACACCTGCTACGCCTGTATGGAGCTTCTGCCTTAGTTTGTTTAAATTGCTGCAGCCTAGAACTTGTAAAACCTTGTGTGCGTGTGCGTGTGTGTGAGTGTGTGATCACAGGAGATTAAAACACTTCTGCAAAGCCTGGTGGCTTAAACAGCTGATGCATGTATGCCAAACTTCCTTTAAAATAAGACATTTCCTGTTTACACATGACCATTGTCTGCATGTTTTTTTCAGCCAAAATTCATTTTTCTCTTGCAGATACCTGAAGGTGAAAACGTAACCCCGGGCTCATAGAAAGAGGGAAAAAAAGCTTTTGTTTAAAATAGGTTTTATTTCCATCATCGTGTTCATGGACAACCTGCAAAGATGATCTTCGTCGTCTTCGGTTATTCCCAGATTAAGTTGTTTTATTTCCTGCTATGTTGAAAATTCTTGTGCTCGTGATCCAGCCAGCATCCTCAACCTCTGCTAGGTGTGCTTGCATATTTTTTTATACCCCAATGTACTGTTAGCCTGTGCGCACAGTTGATTGTTTTAACTTTAAAAGGAAACAATAAAAGTTTCACAAGAATCTTCCAGACACGCTCATGTGAGTGGTCATGTGGTTATCACCTTTTTAAGTGTCTTGTGTTTTTGCAGCCAGTGATTGGCAAGTGCTCTCAAAGTTCTATTGGTCTTTCATCTCCTGAAATCGGTGGGGAAGACTATTTGCAGCCTGAAACCTGTGCTCCACTGACTTGCCTTGGCTCTGTGCGCAACAGTCTAATGCAACCTTGTATGGCCATGTTTTCACTTTCACTTTCACAAGTTCTGATGATCGTGATAAAGTCAGATTATTATTTATTTTTCTTGCCATTTTACTGTATATATGATGGCAGTCATGCTGTCATTTGTTCTTCCTGTTTAGGATTGACCACAAAAAATTTAAAGTGGTGAATTGCACACAGGCCTGACAATCTCAGCTTGTGTATGACAAAAATGTATATGAAAACTGAAAGACTTGAGAAATTGGTGACTTTCTGGCTTTAGTATTTTGCAGATGATAATGATAAATTACCTGTGCTTTAGGGGAAACCCATTATGATGTATGGAACAGGATAGCACGCTGTCTGTCAGGAAGGATTTGTCTTCTAAACTGGTTCTGCCTGATACATCTCTGGCATGTGAATGGAAACAATCTATTATAAATGCTCTTAACCACTTCATATCAGCACACAGTGATATGAGCAGATCTCTTGATACAAGACATTTTTTGTACTTAACGGAGAAATATCAAGAGAATATTTAATATTTTAAAGTTTCACTATCCCTTGTCAACAGAAATCCTTTTTAAGCTGTAATACTTGGAAAAGACCAAACTAAAGATAGTTGTGAAGATTGAATCTTAAAATGGTACAAAATGGGAATGACAACGGGAACAACATTCGGCATGCCAGGCTGAATGTTTGCTCAACTGAAGTTCTTTTAATACAGTACTTCTGAGTCGCTCACATCTAATTGGCAGAGGCTGTGGACTTTACTCAAAGCCAACCCCCTCTTCTGAAGTCTTTTTACGGGCAAAGTAAGGCGATGTATAACTATGTTGTCCCATTCTGAAACAATTTATCACTTTGAACAAAAGGTTTTTGATGTGAAATGCATTGGATCAGTGGTTTAAAATCGGAAAATTATACATTAAGCACGGTCATTGCTCAAATCTCAAGGAAAGTGTTTGTACATTGACTGGGCCACTTTCATTGTGAATTGAGGGTTCAAATTCAAATATTTCCAGCCCAAAACTAATGTGAATGTTAAACAATTGTAAACTAATGCGCTGTAGCTAAAAATGCCTTCACCTCTCAGGACAAGGTGTCCAAAGGCTTCAAAAAAAGTTGCCTGTATCTTGCTTTTCTACTGCACAGAAGAGTGAGTGCCTCTTTCAGATTTACATTGTAATTCTAGAAATTTAAGTGTTTTTAGCTGTATTTCTGAAACAGCATTTTCAGAGACTGCTGCAGATATTTTACTGCATGGTAAGTATACCTTACATTGGAAGCATGGATGAGTGGTAGTTTAAGAACTTAACTTGATCACAAGTTTGATTGAAGCCTAGGTCAGAACAAAGATTTGTATGCTCGCAACAAAACCATTTTAGAACTACCAGTCTCAGACTGCTTGATGCCTGAGCTTGCCATCCCAGGCAAATCAACTTGTCTAATTGCAGATGGCGAGTTTTCAAATGGTGCATAGAGTAGCCATTTACAGCTTGTCACATCGCAAGTCTTTGGTCTGATCTCGGCTGTGGAGTCCCTGGACTGGAGTGTTGCATCCATTAGCATTGCCACTATCTGAATGAGTTCAGAAAATATACAAACCTATGAAATGTGATGGAAATTACCTTAGAAGTGTCCTTTGGCAATAAATAATGGTCAGTAAAATGAGTTGTCTTTGAGAGTTAAAAGAAAAGTTTTTATTAAAAAAAGAAAGAAAATTCCCGTTGTGAAATGTATGAAAATAATTCAGTTCTTTTGAAACTTAACTTTAATAAATGTTGCAAATGTACTGATGGACTTTGAAGAAGAAAGAAGTCTTCAGACTGACCATGATCTCTCTGTATTGATAAACTGCTGCAGTCTGGTATTCTGTGATATTCAAAACCATGTTTCCTTAGAAGTAGACAAAATAAGGGTGTACTTGAAACATTTTTGTAAACGCATACAGAACACCGTGTGCTGAATGGCACTTTAACACCAATTAGTGTATTGAATAAAATGCAAACTTGTGTCATCAATTATTTTCTTATCCAATTGTTTGGTGATTTGTTTTAGCAATAATATCAATTCTTCTCGCAGTTTGTCATGCAGTATGTACCATGTACCATGTGTACCATTGTGCCTTCAGCATGTTTGTTCTAATACCTAAATAATGGATTGATACACGTTGATACAATTTAAGTTGCAATACTATTGTGTGTGTGTGTGGGGGGGGGTATGATAACCCTTTTATATTAGGACCCAGTTCAAATGCATTTAAACTACAGGGATGTGTTTAATAAAAAAAAAAAATAGAAAGTGGTATTTAATAATAAACATTCTGCAATGTAGATGCGTAGAACAAAAATATTTTTTCTAGAGCCTGCACAGTCTTTTCTGTAGAAATATTGTGTATCAAGGCTTCAACCCAGATACTGCCGAGCAATGCTTGGCGGTGATTCTTGGCCCTCCAATCAGGTATACGGTTTGGTAAAATGCAAGTGCTGGAAACCAAGGTAAGGAGATGGTGATACTTTATTAAAGAGCCGTTACATTACATGTTATTTAGCTGACGCTTTTATCCAAAGCCACTTACAGTTAATTTGACTAAGCAGGGTACCAGCTCCCCTGGAGCAATGCGGGGTTACGGGCCTTGCTCAAGCACCCCAGAGCTGTGCGGATTTTATTGTGGCTACACTGGGGATTAAACCGCCAACCTTGCGGGGCCCTGTCATGTACCTTAACCTCTAGCCTACATACTGCCCACAAATATACTTAAACATATACATTCTTTGTATGATGTATACAAAATAAACTTATAATTCAAGTCGAGCTCTTGAAGGGTATAAACTACACAGTCAAACCTGTACTGAAAGACACTTGCAGAAATGATTGCAGTGTCTGAAGATAATGGTAAGTTTATATGAAATGTTTGCCTAGACACGTACAGTAGAATCGTCTTAAACTTAGTGGTTTTCTTTTTAGACTAATTTGTCTTGTCTGTAGACCGCATTGATGGCTGGTGGTAATACTTCACCAGGAAATTGTGGTTTTAAAAACTTCTGGGACATCGCTGTCCAATTTACAGATGACCTTGTAAATCGCTTTCTTCCACGATGGGTCCAGGTCTTTGGCCAGTGAAATGGCATTGAAAAATTCTCTGAGTGTAATCTCGGCGACCTCTAGAAATCTGCTAGGAACCTGCGGGTGAATGATTAAAAACAGACACATTTTATATGAATGGCAGTTAAGTCGGTATATGGAACCATTGCCAGAATAAACATACGTATGTGCCTCATCGCCTACTGAAATGATCGTTTTTGCGTGCTGTGTTGAAGTGAATTCTGTGTGTTAGTACAGTGTTTTGTAAACATGTTCAGTGGTTTGATGAATGACATGCTGAACAATTGGATGTGATCTCTATTAAAATTAAAATTACCTTCAGCCTCCAGGGAGAGGCAGCTAATATTCTCAGAAACGCTGAAAGGGGCCACCTGTGTAAAATGTGAAGCCTCAAACCACATTGCAGCATTGTTTCAATTTTGTAACCTCTTTAAAATCTGGCAGTCTGTAAAAGCTTATGTGATCGATCAAAGTATATCAAACCATATGGCCCAATATTTGCACAAGCAAATGTAATTGCTGGTCTTTGTATATACTGTAATGTTCAACACAATCCCCTCCAAAAGTATTGGTACAGCAAGGCCAATTCCTTTGTTTTTGCAATACACTGAATACATTTGGGGTTGAGATAAAAAGATGAACACGAGACTCATTTCTTATTTCCACCTAGAGGTGTAAAACTACTTGTAACATAGCCCCTTTGGTATCAGACTATCCAATTTTTAGGTGAGCAATTATTGGAACAGAGGGTATTTAAGTAAATAAAAGTAAATAACACTTAATATTTGGTAGAAAATCCCTTGCTTGCAATAACTGCATCAAACCTGTGACCCATGGACATGAAACTTTGCTTCTTTTGTGATGCTTTTCCAGGCTTTTACTGCAGCCTCTTTCAGTTGTTTGGGTTTTTTTTCTCTTCAATCTCCTCTTCAGGAGATGAAATTAAGGCCTGGTGATTGACTTGGCCAGTCTAAAACCTTCCAAACCTTCTTTTTTTCAACCCTAATGAAGTCCTTTGTTGCATTGGCAGTGTGCTTTGGGTCATTGTCTTGCTGCATGATGAAGTTCCTCCCAATTAGTTTGGACCCATTTCTCTGTAAGTTGACTTCTGAATTCATCCTGCTGCTACCATCATGAATTGTATCATCAATAAAATTAGTGAGCCCACTCCAGAAGCAGCCATGCAAGCCCAAGCCATGACACTTCCTCCACCGTACTTCACAGATGAGCTTGTATGTTTTGGATCATGTGCAGGTCCCTTCTTTCTCCACACTTTGGTCTTTCCATAACTCTGGTCTTTCCATAACTCTGGTAGAGGTTAATCGTGGTCCATTTGTTCCGGAACCTTTGTGGTTCATCTCTGTACTTCTTTGCAAATTGTAATCTCAGCTTCCATTGCTTGGTATGCCAGCGGTTTCTTGCTTTTTTCAGGATATTCCAAGTTGTTGTACAAGCTATCCCCAACTCTGATAGTTCCCATTTTTCTAAGCTTCAAAATGGCTTGCTTCTCCCAAAGAAAGTTCTCTGGTTTTCATGTTGGTTCATTTATTTATTTTTTTAACACAAATGCAGTGTTCGCAGGCAAAACCCAAGGCTAAAACCTAGAGTAGACATTCAGTACAGGATAAATCTGGGCAACAAGAAACACCTGTCAATCACATGTTCATTGCACATACAGGTGCAATGAATCATACAGTAAAACATTTTACACTATCATTTAAATAGTGACCTCCTTTTTCCAACTGCTCCATATCAAGATTTGTATTGTAAAAAGGAATAAATTGTAATCTATCAGATTTGATTTAACACTGAACAGATTGCTCAATTTATAATCTTGTTTGTGTTGACAGTGTGACCCTTTATTTTATAATTATTTTTTTGTAATTCTCTTTAGCATGTACAGAAGATTCTTGGTGGTTCTGCTTTTGTTATGCCTATGTAGCAATGTTGGACTAAATATTGCTACAAGTAGCAAGTACATTGAATGTGACTAAATAAACAAATCAAAAACTAATGGCAACAAATCAAAAACTAATAGCAACCAAACTGGCTAGAATGCTGTGTTTTTGAATTGGACATTCCAAGACTGCATACAGTTCAAAACCAAGTCATGTCTAGATGTTAAACTGTTACCAATGCTGTGACAGTAGTGTCAATGTGTAGTTAGAAGTTTAAAAACCACAAAATAAATGTGAATTGTTTGTTGTAAATTAAAGCTGACTGTATTTGGGTTTAGCTTGTCAACTTGCTGGCTTCCTGGGCAACTATCAGCTTCAATTTGTATAGCTGTCTTTGCCAACTAGTTAGCTAGTGTACAATTTAAAACCAATAACCAGCTAAACAGGCTCATTAATTATTGAAAGGGTTAAAAGTTGAAAGTCTTGCATTTGAATATACAAAGAAATAAATGTGAAAGTTGCAGAATGTGCCTCAACATTATATTGACCATTTTTAATTTCAATATATTTTATGGACCTTCTTTTTCTCACAAATGCGCAGCCAGTTGCCAGTTTGTTTCAGTAAAGTAAAAGCTGACTTCATTGGTAAGACTTATGACTTCACCAAAGCCAGTTCAGCCCAACCACAAGCTGGAAGTGAAAAGGATTCTCCAAGCAGCATGAATGATGAAGAATGCTAATGTTCGTTGTCAAGATACGATTCTTTCATATTTAACGTTAGTCTACGTGCATAGTGAACAACATGGACAAATCACGTCACGAGCGCTCTGTGTAACTAATGCATTGCTATCGCAATGTTGCTATACGAGTATATTATTTGTGACTTGTATGGCTCGATGCTTGACATTTTACTGCAATAGCCAGCTTCCCATCACACTACATCAAGTGATGTTCCACCACTGCGCTACCAGTGTTGGTACAGTGCCACTGAGACAAAGTTTGGATTTGGAGCAAGTAGTTAGACAGTGGGCTCATTCCAATCCACCACTTCCATCCTTGTCTCCTCGGCCGTTAACTAACCCAGAAATCGAGCAAGGTCCACCATCTTTAAAGGGGTGGTTCACCCAAAAATTTAATTAATGTGTATTACTACACCAGGTAAGTGTAATATCTTTCCATCGAGAGAGAGTTTTGCTGAAATGTGTTGTGGTTTCAAATTATTTGATGTTGGTCACCCTGATAAAGCAGACCATATGGGTTTGCTACACCAACTGTAGCAAACAAGCGGACTAGTATGATGGTGATGGGACGTGGTGGAATGCAAAGTTTTATTGTTTCAATATAGCTTGTTTGCAACTTTATTAAAGCAAAATAGCTTCAAGATTCATGGATTAGATATGATCAGGGTGTAATTTGTTGTAGAAATGTGCTTTAATAAGTTGCACACAAGTTGTTATATTGAAACTACAAAACATCACATTCCACCACATCCCATCAGCACCACTAATATTTTCATACTAGATCACTTGCCTGCTACACAGTTGGTATACTGTGGTCGAAGTAAATTAGTTTGATGGAACCTTGTAGAAAATACATTTTGTGGATGTTTGCTTAACCATAGGATTATATTTGGAAAGATACTTTACATTGAATACATCTTTTTGGTGCTTTGAAAGCCACAGAACAAAGTATGGTCTGCTCTACCGGGGTGACCTACAGCAAATGTTTAGAAAATGCAACACATTTTGGTGAATCTCGATGGACAGATGCTACTTAATTTCATTTTTGGGTGAACTGCCCCTTTAAGGATATTCAATCTTGTTAAATGTTCCTTGAAGGAGCTTGGAGTGAAGAGATGGAAGGCTCCCAACAGATGCAAGTACATCCTTTGCAAAAGTATTTTTTTGAACATATAAATGATGGACCTGTGGATCCACCTCTTCCCATCTGCACATCTGTAATTGATGTGGCTTCAAACTGAACCAAATATACAAATGTCATGAATTGAATCGGCCTTAGAAAATGCTAACAAACCGTGAGGCCTAGTCCTCCTGAAACTCGCAAACTTCAGTGGTTACCAGGGGCATTGCAGTTTATTACGCCTCTTGTGCCAAAAAGCTAATTTCCCTATTGAAGTCCATTCAACACTATGAATTTACCCTGTTGAAATTACACTATTTTGGACTGTACATTTAAGTTCTAAAATGTCTTCACATTGAACTAATTACATTCTAGGACTTTTTTCTGAGCCACACAGAACATTCAATTTTTTTTATTTTATTCCTAAGCATCCCGTCATGTTTATGTATAAAGAGAGTATGCTCTGGTGCCCATAGCAGTCTCCACAAACTGGCTTCATGCGGCATTGAACAGCTCCCATAGGATTCCATGGAACTGGTGGAAGCTGTCTCCAGTTCTTTTATCTCAATGCAAATAACCTCCTTTACCATAAATGTCCATTACTATTTTCTTAGCCAGTTTTTATCCAAGAAATAAAGAAAAGCAATTTGTTTAAACTGACTTGATAGGTGTGTGTGGACTGGTTTTAAATGCTTCTGTCAATGTGAATCAAAATATGTTCAAAGATGCAAATGCCTCCCATGAATGACGGTTTTCCAAATCACAGCAATTTCATGAATTGGACCTGCATATTGCTCAGGTAACAAGTGTTTGGCTCACAGCTTTTAAGCATCAGTTGCTTTTTTTTTTTGCAACTTCGGCATTCTTTAATCTGTCCCAGCTGTGCATGGACAGCGGGGGGGCAGTCTCCTGAATTGAGCTCTCATTTTCAAGTTCGGCAGTCAGACATCCGGGTACATAAATTCATACTCTGAAGGTAAGTAATGATTAATATGTATAATGGTCATGTTATGCAGTATAATTGGATGTCTGTATCAATACGTCTTCAGTGATTGTGATCTTGTGGGAGCCTTGCACCATTGATAACTCATGGGATAGGGTTGTGTGGAGGAGTGTTATGATTGGTATTGTCAAACTTTCCCAGACTCAAATTCTGTAACAAACCTGTAATTCATGTTTTACTTTTTTAATCCTCCCAGTTGCACACTGATTATGATTATAATTTAGTATTTATTCAGATATAGTTATGTTATCTGGGGGGCATGGTGAGGAGCATACACCTACCTGGAAGTCATTGGCTTTGTTGAAATGCATGTTGAGGGATCGGAACAGCTCCGAATCCCTGGTCACAGAAAGGTCTGATGCACTGTTGACGCCATCTGCGATGACCTGGCGGGAAAACTTCTCCATCTGGATATAGTAAAACTCGCGAAAGTTGCTGAACCACTTGATGAGCTGGGAAGTAATGCAGCGATTGAACTGGTGAGGTAAGCAAGACATTCAGGTCAGTAGTCTTGTCGATCAAACCTTGTTCACATCATGTACCATTTCATGAATGATGCCTTTGTACTTTTCTTTTACCCTGAGAAGAAATAAAATATTTTAAAATTATATGAGAGTGCTTTGAATTTCTGAACACGTTTCAACAACAAAGAAAAAAAAAGGTTTTATTATCAAACATTTATTTTGAGCAATATTCCGGTCAATTATTCTCTTGTCCTTCATGACAACAGGTGGCTACAAACCATTTAACAATGGGATGCCTCATTCATTCCTTGGGCAAAGCATGAATTGGTGCCCACCAATTGGGTTATTTAGAGGAGGATTAGGATAAATTATGTAGTCATTCAATGAATATTATTTTCTATTGTACATTTCTGTGTCTATAGTAGGAAACATTGAAAATGCATGAGCAGTCTTTAATTTGATTCAATAATGGGAGTAAGTGAGTTATGCAGTTCTGCTTTCTGACTCTGAAGAGTGACCTTTCCTGGCCTCTGGAGAGAATCAATAAATCATTCAATATCACTTACTTTGATGTCTGGAAAGAACGTTTTCAGCACATTGGAGTTGGGATATCGACAGTAGAAGAAGATCAGCTTTGCCTTCTTCAGATGGTTGGGAGTTAAACCTTCCTGAATGTGTCATAATTAAGGATCCTACTTTATAGTATCATAGAGGAGTTTACTATATTTCTAGATTGTGCATAACATAATGTGGCTTTAAATAATGTCATAATTTTTTCATCGGAGGTGAACGTATTTCCCAAGTAATTTACAAATTCACATGTTATCATTTTAAGAGTATTTGATGAAACGTATGACTAACTCACAGGGAGCATGCCATTGAAAGCCCCTTGTATGTTAATAGCCAGAGTACAGTGAAATTGGTGAATAATTCTCTCTACTCAGTGGCCAATATGCCAACAAAACAGAAGACATCTGATGCTGTCAGTACTTCTAAGTTCCCCTTCCTGGGATTTTCTGTAACACACGAGTAGCTGTATACCAGATATGCATCATCATTCAAATTCATCTTCATACTGAAATCAAAAACCTAACAGCTACAAAAATAACCAATACTATGTCATGCCCAGCAGCCCAATGTCTGGTTGCAAATAAATGACTGTGACAATCAAGAAGTCAGTTAGCATAATTTAGCTTATTATTTATCAGGTACATTTTGGCTAGGTATAATTGTTGAAATTGTTGGGGTAAATAAGGCACTTGCAGTTGCAATGCTGTTTCCCTCTTGAATTTCTCAAAATTTGAGATGCCCAGGTAATGGAACACTTCTTCAAGTAATGTTAAGCCATTGCTTTGTTTCACATAGCTTGGAGTCAAGTACACTTTAGCATGCACTTCAGCTGTAGTGGTCCTTGTACTGCAGTGGTGAAACAGACAGTGGTGTAACTTGAACCCCCATAAAACAGTGCTTTCTTATCCAGTCCATAGGGGTTGGGTTCCCGGGTAGGGGCGCATAAATTTGAGATGTACAAGAACCAGAAACAATCATTTTTCAAAATCAAAATAACAAAATCTTAAAACACATGGCTATGGTTATCAGTGAGTATACATAACTGTAGTTTCCATGCAATTTTATATTGGGAGGGGAAAAAAAGACTGAATAAAAACCTTGCTTTTGCGTTTTTAAATAAAATAAGAATTCTTTATCCCTTTCACCATGAAATCCCAAGAGTGCCATATGGCGCACTCAACCTTATACCTTTTCAACCAATGAAATGGACTGCTATACTATTATTTTGAGCCCCTATTAAAACCCTACTAAATTCTCAACCCATTCAATTTTCCTCAATCAAATCCAAAACCCCTTGGGATTTGCGTGGACCCACTTGATAATGGGCTTGTGAATTAAAGGGTTATTGAAGAAGTACTGTTATGAAAGGATATATTGACAGCCATAAAGAAGTTCCTCTCCGCTACAGCCTGTATGTCCCTGGAAATAAAGGCATGAGGGTGGCAAAGACTGCCCACTGTTTCCTGACTCAGAGCTACAGGATGTGCCTGGCGGTCCATGGAAGTGGAGTACACTTCAGGCTTCACCTTCTCCTGATCCATGGCTTGGCTCTTGCTTTGGAGGGTTGCCAGGTTACCAAGTGGGCCATACATGAGGTGTTCCAGAATCTGTTTTTCTTGCTGAGAGTTTTGCTGGTTTAACTGTAATGGTGCCTGGAGAGAATGGCAATGCCTTTTTGCCTTCTGGTTCAGTGAGGGCCAGTGAGTCAAAGGTGGATTGCTAATGACGAATGATCGAGCCTCCGTTTGGCCTTCTGTCGATGGCACCTTAGACTTCTTTTGAAATACTACAGGCAATCTTTCTTCTTTGTCCAGGGATGGTTTTTGAGGACTGGGGATCAGTATCTCATTCCTGGGTTTTATATAATTGGGAAATGGAACTTGCTTCACATATGCTTGATGAGACTGAATACGCAAAGTTGGGGATAGGTTTTCAAACACAAAGTCCACACTCTTATTCATGGCTTGACATAGCTCCCGCTTCAAAGTCTCCAGCAAGTTGTTATATCCTTTGTTATCATCTTCCTGGGGAATCTGCCCTCCATACATTTTATTCTTGCTAAACCTCCCATTATGCTCTTTGTCTTGGTGGGTGTGAGGCCAGCAGTCAGAGCCCTCTGGAGATTCTGTGTCCCTCTTGCTGTTGTGATACTCCGGCAAGCCCGTCTCACCCTTCTCCTGGTCCCATGCCTGGGAGCAGCTCAGCTGGTCACCCCGGAGGAAGCCCTGCTGCTGCTGGAGGTCCTCAAGGAACCTCTGCATGGCCCACAGCTGCTCCCTCAGCTTTCTGAACTCTTCTCCTTTGTCACCACAGGTTCCTCCCAACGTGTGGCTATGGTTTTTAGGGAGGCTCCCTTTCCGCTTACCTGTCTGGAGAAATGTCTCACCACCCTGTGTACCCCCATCACTTCTCCCACCTTCCCTAGGAGCTCTTATTTTGGGTAGACCTGACATGCCCTGGATAATATTTTCCACCCTCGCTCGCTTGGCATGGTGGAATTGTTTCAGCAGCCTGTCAACCGCTGGATTTGCCATCGTGGATGGGTGACTCATCAATGACTGTGGTTCTGACATGCTTGCTTTGGCAGCCATGTCGAAGCTAGACACAACAACAGCAGGTGAATAGGAGAAGCCATCCATCACAGCTTTTCTGATCTTGATGTTTTTGGGAGGTAGATGGGAGATTGTGGATTGATTAAAGTTGAATGTAAGGAATGTCACACAAGTTTATCTGCAAGCCCATTTGCTGTAGTTCACCCTTGTTGTCTTCCTGGATTTGTTGGAGATGTTGGACTGTGACACGACTGAAGTTCATGCTATTAATGCTTTCTATCATTGCTTTTCTGGCTTTTCTATTCCAAGTGTGCTTTGAAGGTGAACAAGTTTGGAAATTATTCAAATGTAATATATTCAAATACCTAGACACAAATAAAACAAGATGTAATATTTTTTCTGTCCAAGTATGATGAGGTTTGAAGTATTTTACCATAACAAGCAGTTGTGTGCATAATAGCCAAAAACAGTACTAAGATATGTTTATGTGTTTATGAAATACTATTATATAAACACATAAATAAATTATTTATCTAACAAGCCACAAGAAACGCTATTGTAGATCCCAATATTTGTTATTCAACTTCAACTCTGCATTATCAAAGCCCATTCACTTTTAATTTACATACATTGAATGAATTCTCTTATCACTCTTTTTCCAAACATTAAGCTTTTGTAACAGATACCTAGTGGTCTCTGCAGTAAGACTTTCTCACAGTAAGTCATTTTAGAACAGAGCGAGCATGAAGTGCGATTCCTCGTTAGCAACAGTTCCCCACCACACGGTCACAGGGGAGCATCATTATGCCACTGTGTGCTGAAATGGATCGCATAAGCTACATGACTCGTACAACGTTTTTATGAAAACGGCAGGAATTAAGATTTTAACACACACAAAAACCAAAGCAGATCTCTGTTCGGAACATCGTGAGTTTACGTCACATGATGTTACATGATTGGTGTGAACGGGGTGGGCTCGAAATACCAAGTAGACGAGCCTACAGTCATTTTTTTTACCTTTCAATCAAACTTCATTTCACCGGTGTGAAACACAATTAGCACTGGCTAGCCTATTTAAAATTGTTAGATCACGCTTGCTATTTCAACCGAGCAGCAAGGCTTATAAAATGTACAACTACGCTTTCGTAACTATTCTAGAGAAACTAAATCGACCGACTGGGTTTAGTTCCCAAAAGTAAAAAGACAGAACTTTAGCATTAACTGAGACTTGTTAGGCTACGGTGGATAAAACCAATGAACCAAACAACTACTGCCTCCAAAATAATTTTCCTCATCCTAGTCATTGATTTCGTCCGGACTGTTTTAAACTATAGAGAAATGACAAAAATAAACATGTATCATATAGAAAGTTATGGTCATATAATACTTAAAGTTCGTGCTGCACCTTACCTGAGCCTTGGTGAAAAGGAAATGATGCCCCCCTGACAGAGCAAAAGTGTGCCGTGTGGCGCGATGGAGTCTAAACGGTAAATGTAGGAGTGCCCACTTAAACGCTAGGCGCCGTAAATTTATGATAATGTGATGGTTTTCAGAGAAAAAAAAACATAATTGGACAACAATTATAAAGCTACGATTCTGCAGGGGGTAGCAGAATAAGACGGGTGTTATCATTGCTTATGATCCAACACCAGGATTTTTTTAAACGGTGTACTGTATATGCACTGTATATGCACTTAAAATTTCGATCTTATAGGCTACACAAGCCTACAGATTTTTGTCTAATAAAATTTAGAAATTGTAGGCTAATAATTGGTAGTAACATCATTTCGATACTACTCTCATATAAATGTAGTTTCCTGTTTGAGGAGATCATTCTCAGGGATCCTGACCGTCAAAGCACAAGTTCGGTGAAATATTTCTTATAGCCTACATTTGTTTAGAAAATAGCCAATAATTTTTATTTATTTATTTTTTAATGTCATGCTTTCATTGAAGCTGTGGAGTGATTTATTTAAAATACAGAACAAAAATGTTTGATGTATAGTGTAAAATAATTGATAGTTAATAGCTTACATTTCCACATGCTCTTTAACTTTAAACATGGCCTTTTCAGCAAATTTCCATATCTGTGTGCAGTTGTCTTTAAAGTCACATTGTCTGCTGAATATCACCACAAACATCAAATATCTAGACAAATTTTTAATATAATATCATATCCAGTGCCCTTAATAATGTCTGGGCAGATATTAACATCTATACTCCACAAATTTGAGATTTGTAATCTTAGTCTAGTCCCACCTCTCAAATCTCGTAGTGATCCATTCAAATGTAAAGAGTTTTAGTATTGCTTGTAGGACAACCTGAAACTAAGATATGCAGACTTTGATGGTGTTGACAGGTCACAGACATCAGAAAGTCATGGCATGCAAATGGTATGCAACAAAATACTAAACCTGACTACTTTGTAAATTGTATGAAAATAAAACGTCCCTTTATTAAAATCTGACAATGTGCAATTTAACCACATGTGATTTTTTTATTTATTACAAATCTCAAATTGTGGAGTACAGAGGCAAATTGTCCCAAATATTATGGAGGGCAGCGTATAGGTATGTTTATTTATTTAATATTCTTAAATAATTCTTAATAAACGATATTTTAAATTATTATCTTTTATTTTGACCAAAATAGAACATTCTAAAACTAAAATGAAACGCAATTGTTCTGACAAATACAGTTACACTATGTGAAAGTGCTCAGACAGCAGAGCAAGGGCCGATCTGCTTCAGGATTTTGTGCCAACTTCTGCTTTTAATTATTTAATTAGCTAAATAATGTATTGATCAGACATTTATATATATGCACCAGCTGCAGTCTGCAAGTGTGTCCTAATGGTTTTACTGTGTTCAAGTACAGGAGTCACGTACCAACATAATTTCTAGAGCTGTCAGAAAAAGAAATTAAGGTAAATGGTTGGAACAAAAACCAGTTTGCAGACCAGCCCTCCAGGACTTGAGTTGTGCACCACTGATCTTGAGTATGTGCCTGCCACGTGGTCTATTTTACACGTAGTTTAATTTTTTTTATATAACCTACCTGACATTAACATCCCATTTTGAATGGTATGTGGAAGTTGTATATTTATTTTAAATTGAATTATCTATTCATATATTTAAAAATAAATAAATAAAACATTCCTGCACCAGGAAAGGACAAGCTCCATGCACTCCTTCCCCGGTGTCAAAACCCACTGATTCACTATGCTACTCCACCAAGAAATGTGTATACAATAATTGTACATCTTGTACGAACCCAGCATCTTCCTTTCGCAACTATTTGGTTTGTTCCTCTGCTCCCCCTTTATGTGTGTATTTTGGTTCATCCCACAGTGCGTGCTGCTAGCCTGCGGTGGGTCGCACTTCTGGGTGTGTGTGAGTGAGTAGATCCCTCTGCTGCTTCCAGCAGTTGCTAATAGCTTATCGGTATGCTTTCCCACTCCAGATGTTTTTCCCGGGCCCTAGGACGCTCTCTCTCTGCTATAAGCCAGGTAGGCAAAATCTACTGTGTCAAGAAAGCACTATCTTCATATAGCTAGCTACCGTAACTTAGTTATGTATTATGCTAATGTATATTAGCTACGTTGAGCCTTGGGAAACGCTGGGCTGGGGTGCTAATGTTGAGCCATCGCTAGGCCGCACCGCAACCCAAGGACGGGGTGACACCAGTTTCTGTGACTGCTATACACCTGCAAAACATTGGCTGAAGGAGTTTGAACGTGAACGCGACATTGTTCGCAGCATTTAGCATTGACACATTTTGCATCATTAGAACAGGGAGTTGGTCAAACGCCGGTTAATTAGCGATACTGTAGCTAGCTAGTGTTAGAGATGTGGAATAAGTTAACTTGCCTAGCTAGCTTACTTAACTTGGCTATCTTGGTACTGAGGTCATGTAAACTAACCTCAGATAGCTTATCTTGGCGAATCTTGACTTTATGAATTAGGAAGCTATTAACTCAACTTGTTACGTGTTAGCTATTAATCTTACAAAGCTCCGCTGGTAACTTAAAGATACACGATATGCCGTCGTGGCTAACAAGGCGTTTAACCTAGCTAAATAGCTCGATCGTAAGATATTACCTTGCTAATGTTTTATAAACGACGAAACATTAGTTGGCTCTCTAGATTAGACCAACGGATCCTCCATTAAACGTCTGATTAACTGAATGAAAGAAATACCTTGAAAAAAATCAGGCTGAACTAGTTTGATGACTTTCGTCAGTTACTTACCTAGTTATGAGCTAAAGAGCACTTATTTTGCATTGAGTGGGTTACACCCACTTAAAAAGCGCTTTCAGTTCTACAAGTGTGCAACCTCACTGTATCTTAACGTTTATGTCACATTCCACTTCCAAAAATGCAACATAAACGTCGATCAACGAAATATGATGTCTCAATTTATATCTCCAATATTTTCGACTATTTTTTAGTCCATGTTAATGCGATAGTTGGTTAAAGTTAATGCTTGCAGGGTGTCTGATTATAATCTTTTAAACGTTTTGAGATGTATTATTCCTTTCGATCTGCTCGGCTAACATTTCTTCCTGCTCTGAAAGAAATGCTTCAAATTCTGTCACGTCACATTGCAACAACGTCATTACATGCTGACTGAATGAGTGCCACTACCGCCTTTCCAGGTTTTGCTCGTAAGATTCACCAGCCATTCGGTTTTTTTGTGTTATTTTCGTTTTCGCAGTAACTTGACTAAAGCTAACTTAAGAAGGAAGGGGATCTATAATAATGGTCCAGTTTGATGCTGGATTCTATAGGCATTATTTTGATCGTGATCTGACCAAATTTCTCTTGTTGAGCTGAGAATTTTATTTCAGCATTTTTGGTGTTATTTTAGACGATCCACGTACTGGATGTGTTATGTCACCTGGGTGTTGCTATGACCTCGTTGTAATGAGGCTGTAAGTTAACCCTTTCTCGGAAACACTGATGGTTTTTTCCTGCACTGTACCTTGTCCTGTTGAAAGGGATTGATACAAGGGCCCTCACATCGTTGTTCTTTTCTCTGCCAACCAGAAACGGGAAAGGATGTCGGTCTCCACCAGATACGATATCTTGTCTCCCCAAGATAAGACGTCTTATCTCGTCCATTTATTGATGTCTTTTTTTTTTATATTTCAGGGGAACAATGTGTTGGGACGGAGGATGGTGTCAAGTGAGTTTTGATTCCCGGTTTTGTGAATTGGTTTGAATGCGTAAATATTCAAGACCTGATCAGTGATTGATAATCCCATGACAGTATGATAATGTCCCATGACAGTATGATAATGTTGGTGAAGTGCCCCTAAATAGTGAAGAGCAGTGGATAGGCTAAGTAAACCTTAAGTCATGAGCCACTCTCCCTTGCAGTACAGTCAAGAGTTTGCAGTGTCATTGTGGTTAGCATCTGGATGTTATGAGGCTGCTAATGTTCTGTCTCCTCTCTGTTGGAAGGCCTTTCCACCTGCTGTCGGGTTGCCTCCCGTCACCCGTAAGTATCCTCAACTTCAAATTAAATTTTGATTGCCTGTGCTGGTTGCCTGTAACCGTGGAAAAGCTCTGTGTTATTTACCCTGTTGAGCATCCAAATTTAGCTCTTAGTTTGTTTCTGTTGGTCTGGTTTTATTTGGTCTGGCTTTTTCAGGTACGGTAAGCTAGCCTTTTCTATTTAAAAAATAGTTTGTTCCTTAGCTTTTATTTTATTCTGATAGGACATTACAGCACCGAGGGAAGTCTAATGAGTACAATTCTAAATCGGGAGGGGGGCGGGGGCATGGGAGAAACATTGCTGACAAAAGAAGTCTTAATTTAAGTGCCTGACTCACTTCCTCTGCCCTTCAGGGAGTTTGACACCAGAAGAAGCGTCTTCCACATCAGGTTCTTGAAGACCTCTTCAGCCTGCCGTAAGTGCCCCTGCCATTCTGTTGGCCCTCAGCCATAGAGGCTTATGAGTTTGCACAATATCCGAATTTTCTGTTTTTTTTTTTTTGTCTCACCTGGAACTATTTTTATTACAGGGAACGAAGTTGTGACTGTTAACACACCAGCGTTCGCGGAGTCCGTCTCGGAAGGAGATGTGAGGTGGGAGAAAGGTGGGTCTGGCCCCCCGTTAGCGGAACGAGCTGTGCAGAGCCCATAGCCCTGGACTCTGGACATCCAAATAAAACTGCCTTTTCCCCCCTCGTGTTGCATCACATGTGTTTTTCCAGTTAAAGTCCAGCTGTGTTACCCGCCTATGAAGTAGCAATAGCAACCAAATTGTCTTTCTTTTGAATAAAAAAATAATGAATTTGAATTATTCAGCGTATAAATTCTGTTTGAACTCGTTTGGCAGCTGTTGGGGACACTGTCGCTGAGGATGAAGTTGTGTGTGAAATTGAGACCGATAAGGTATAGTATATGAACCATAGTCTATGTATTGCCAGTAATGTTACAGAGCTTGCAGTTTGCCTGCTATTCAAAATTGGAGCCTTGTGCTGTACATGGTGAGGAATGATTTTGTATGTGTACATGTGTGCTTGTATGATCCATATTGCCTGATTCTCTGTGCTTCCAGACTTCTGTACAGGTGCCCTCCCCTGCTGCCGGTGTGATCGAGGCTCTCCTGGTGCCAGATGGGGAGAGAGTGGAAGGCGGAACGCCGCTCTTCAAACTGCGGAAAGGAGGTGAGCTCCCCACTATGACACACCACCACAACTCCAGATCTATACCACTGTACAGCACGTGCATATAACACCAGAATATACCACTGCGCATCACACATTCAGTGGTACCAATTCTGTTCTTTTGGCTCTGCACTGGGTTTGCAATGAAACATTGGATATGAGGTTAAAGTGCTGACTTGTCACCTTTAGTTTAGTATTTACATCCATATCAGGTGATCCATATAGGAATTGCATCCTTTTTCATACATAGTTCCCCAATTGTATGGGACCAAAAGTAATTGGACACTTTGCTCCTCAGTCATTTCTGTGTTCAGACACTTTCTTATACCTGCATCTTGTCTTGATTCTAGGCTTTTAATTGCCTTTGGAGTCTGTTATAAACATTTGTCAACATGAAGAACAGAGTTGTGCCAATGACAGTCAACGAAGCCATTACGAGGCTGAGGAAAAACCCCCCAAAGAAAACAAACAAACAGTCTGATATGTAGACCAAACAATAGGCTTACCAAAAGAAACAGTTTGGAACCAAATGGCTCAAAGAAACAGGAGAAATGATTTTGTTGTGGCTCATGTCTGGGTCATCGCCCTTTGAAAAGACCTTTGGAATGAATTTAAGATAGTGTTGGAAAAAAAACAAAAAATAGTGTATATATATATATATATATATATTTATATTTGTGTGTATTTAAGCTGTCTTCTGCATAAATAATGAAGAATTGTGCGTCAACATGACCTCTGCATATACCTTTAACGTTAATTGAAAGTTTAGTGCAGCCTCTACACTGTATAAACGGCAACAAAATGTAGTGTTCACTATAAACCACAAAACAAAACAAAACATGCCGTTTGCCTGGTATTCAAAATGGGAGCCTTGTGATTTATATGGTGAGGTATGTATGTATGTGTACATGTGTGCTTGTGTGTGCCCAGCAGCTCTGGAGTGTCTCTCTTGCCGATTGTCTGTCTGTACTTAGCCGGTGCTCCCAAACCTGCTGATGTGCCAGAGCCCTCCGTGCCCAAAGAGGAGGCCCCTGCAGCCGCACCTCCTCCACCTCCACCGCCCTCCACCCCCACCCCCAGCCCCATTCCCGCCAGCCTGCCGCCAGTGCCCCCTGTGCCTGGACACGCTTCCGATGCCAAACCAGGCGAGTGGCCACTACCACCCCGCCTTTTCCAAACCAGTGCCGCGGTCACATTTGGTCACTACATGCGGCTGAACCTGTAGCAAACCTGGTTCTGGAGAGCCGCAGGGTGTGCTGTCCGTTACTCGGCACTTCATTGATCAATGAAAGCGGTCCATTAGAAGGTTAACTTGCATCGCCTTGTTTCTTGGGTCTGAATCTATAGCTGATTTTAAGGTGAAAACAAAAACTAACACTCCATGCGGCTCTCCGGGACCAGGGTTGCCGACACCTGGTTTCGAGACATGGAACTGCCTCAGGACTGTAACTTGCACAATATCAGTGTATGAGGGGGACTTTACATTAGAGAGAGTGTAAATCCTTTGTATCACAGGGGAGAGGCTGTGTAAGACACTAATATATTATAGGAACTGTATATGATAGGCTTATTTGTTAGAAATGAAGACCATTAATGATGCCATTAAGTGATGTGGAGACACTATGAAGGTGCTACTGGTTGTCTGAATGAATGATAGTTAATTATTACAGAGACAGAATGATGCCCTTGCGGTAGACTGTATGAAGATGATGCTTGTCGACACTGAATGATAGTTCATTATTACAGTGACTGTATTGTGTATGAAGGTGCTGCTTGCTGAAGAGACAGATAAGGTGTCACTTGTTGTAATGACAATGGCGGTATGTATCTCATTGCAGTTTCTGCCGTCAAACCTACACCAGCCCCTGCGCCCCCTGCTTCCCAAGCAGCAGCCAAAGGGACCCGGTCAGAGAGCAGGGTAAGGTTCAGCTCTTTAAACTATGGATAGAGCATCACTGCGCCTGTCACAAACCGACCCACCTTCTCGGTCTGTGGCTGATGTGTAAAAATCAGAGCTTTCTAACATTCACGAACATATTCTAACTTTTTTTATGTTCGCCACGAACATTGGCTAACAATCTGAGAAGGTAGTGTGCCACGAACAGAAATGGCTGTGGAGAGAACATAAGTTAACAGTTATTTGGCTGTTATAATACACTTTAATCAATATAATATTTGTTCTTACCTGAAAAAAAGAAATCGCAGACAGCAACAAATCAGCTAGATGGCGTCATTTAATCCAAGTCGCATCCATTTGTATTCAAAATGCATTGGTGGTGAACTAAATGGAATGTTAATTTAAAATCGTTCAACAGTAACTGCTTGCTGCAAACATAGTTTGTCTTGTACGCACCTCAGGATCTTTTTAGTTGTTGGACATGATTAGCATGTTGCGTTGTGAAGGAAAAATCCACCCTTGTCTTGTAGTAGAGGCAACATAGTCAGGAAAAAACTTCAAACTGGAACCCACTGAACTGCATACTTTATATCCCTCAGTGTGGACTTTCTAGTTTACCTGCTAGTTTAAAACCTCAACCTATAGGCCAGTGGAGGATGGGCATCCCCCGATAGCCAGGTTCCTCCCAAGATTTCTTCGCTTCGGGGAGTTTTTTCACACCGCTGTTTCAGGAGTTAATTGAATCCAATAAAAAAAAATATATATATAAGGGTCTTTATTTCTAAGAGAATCAATGCTGCATTAACAGTGATCCTTTATGTCCTGTAAGAGGGATTGTGCAAACGTGTGCACACCAGTTTCTAGGATGACCACCTCATTCGATAAGGAAGTAAAACTTGTTCTCATCCTCCATGTGATGTTTCTTGCTTAAGGCCTGTTGTAGTTGCAACTTCCTGGCCTGTCACCGCCATTTTGTGTATCTTTTTGTTAGCCCACAAAAGATGGCCCATCAGTGTGAAAGCTCCGTTGTGTCATTGAGTTGACAGATCTTGGTTGCGTAGCTGAGGGGGGAGTTTTGACCACATTTTTGTGTGCGGTCACAGGTGAAGATGAACCGCATGAGACTAAGAATCGCCCAGAGGCTGAAGGAGGCGCAGAACACCTGTGCAATGCTGACCACCTTCAACGAGATCGACATGAGGTGAGGGTCCTCGCAATACCGCCGACCTGCCTGTGCTGAAGGGCACAGTGGTATTCATTCCTGGTCCTGGAGAGCCGCGGGCTGTGCTGGCTTTCCTCGCTACTTGGCACTTGATGGATCAATGAAAGCAGTTGCTCACAGTTAACTCACTCCACCTGGTTTCTTGGGTCTGAATTGGTTGCTGCTATTAAGGTAGAAACAAGAACCAGCAGACCCTGAGGCTCTTCAGGACCAGAAAAATGAGTAGGTTAGGGTAAACGAGTAGGTTAGGGTAAACATGCACAAAGGGGTGGAATGGAAGCTAGCGCCTCCACAAACCAGACTTTGTGCGTGAAACAAGTGTGCTAATCCATCCACTGTAACGGTGAACTTTATACCTGGTTATTGTTTGTTCCTCTGGAGCAGGGCTGCCCAAAGGTTTATGTCCTGTAGATTGTTTTAACCCTTATTTGTTGCACATGATAGTACTAATTAGCGGCTCAATGAGGTCTCTTGCTGTTGAAAGACGTGTGGTTTGTTAGGGTTGGAGTGAAAAACATTTACTTTCTTACTTGCCTGCCGTAGGACACCAACTTGCACTGTGAACTGAACCCTAAAAACCCTCAACCCAGACCCTAAAAATTAAGCTGCCTTAGCAAACAATTTGAGATAACGATGAAAGGCCTGGGTTTATCTCACCAACAACACAATGACCATGGACTTTGGCTAATGAGTCTGCTGTCTGTTACCAGAACTATGTACATTTTAGGGCTTTTATTCTTTTTACTGTGTACTGCAAACATTGTGTACATTCTCATAAAACAATTTCACGGGCACATCTCACTCCAACACTTGCATTCTTTCTTTTAAAATTAGAATCGGGTGCCTGGATGCAAATTTTAGATTATTTTTGAAATTGAAAGAAATTGTGCCCTTCCCTCTGTGACAGCAACATCCAGGAGATGAGGACGCTGCACAAAGAGGCTTTCCTGAAGAAACACGGCTTGAAGCTGGGCTTCATGTCCGCCTTCGTCAAAGCCGCGGCCCACGCCCTCAGCGAGCAGCCTGCTGTCAACGCTGGTACGGTCTCTCCGCAGTCCGCTGGTTGAACTCGGCAAGGCAACCCCGTTTCAAACCTTCTGCAGCTTCCACTAGTTAAAAATCCACCAGTGGGGCTCCTCTAAGCTAATTCTCCCATTGAACTCAAGAGGAAAACTAGCATTGATAAACCCCCTCTGCTTACTTAGCCCTGCCCAACATTAAACCAGGTTTCACCAGTGCAGCTTCCCTTTAATTTCTGATTGATCTCATTTTCTATCAAACCGACTTAATGCGACTGTGTACCTTTATGTACTGGCCAGAAGCTGACGAGCACTGTTTGTAGTATGAATAATGAATGTTTATGAAATGTTTATAAAAACTATCAAATTGTGTTTTTGTTTCAGTCATTGATGACACAACCAAGGAGATTGTATACAGGGAATATGTCGACATTAGCGTGGCTGTAGCGACACCCAAGGTGAGATTCTTTCTTGGCATTTGCTTTTTAGCCAGTGCTTGAAATTAATGGGACTGAGTCGGTGGGTTCATGTGGAATGAATGACTTGTGAGTGTGTGCAATGAAATTACCGGGTCTGTTTACCACCATTGCAGGGACTTGTGGTACCAGTGATCCGAGGAGTGGAGACCATGAACTTTGCTGACATTGAGAGAACCATCTCAGAGCTTGGAGAGAAGGTACTGTATCTAGTTACTTTTATTCTAGATGTTTTCTAGATTACCCTTCAGCAAAGTGGGGGTAGTGTTTAGAGTTGGGCTTGTAACCAGCAGCCTGTTTGCTGTTGTGCTTCAGTGCTTCATCTGTTAAAATTCCGGCTGTACACAAGCGCTGTTGTCAAGGTGTGACAAAAGCTGGAATCAGGTGGTTTACGTTAATTACCTCAAGAAATTACAGATGGTTTTTGGAAGTATAATTCTCCTGAAAGTACTTATGTTTCGTTTGTAACGGTAAAAACATTGAACTGTGGAAATGTTGAAGCATGATTATGATTATATATCATTAAAGATTATTGAAATAATGTCTCCCTGCTATGCTTGCTCGCCGTTGTTGATGTCACACAGTGCTCAGCAACAGCGCTAGCATTTCTGTAATTTGCATGCAACTCCTGACCTCCAGGCCCGTAAAAACGAACTGGCCGTAGAGGACATGGACGGAGGGACCTTCACCATCAGCAACGGGGGCGTGTTCGGGTCCATGTTCGGCACGCCGATCATCAACCCCCCCCAGTCCGCCATCCTCGGCATGCACGGGATTTTCGAGCGGCCAGTGGCCATCGGCGGCAAGGTGCGTAGGCCCTCCCCTGGCAACAACGCACTGCGATCGTCACAAACGTCCTTTTCAGAACCTGGGCTCGAGCCGCTTTGAGTTTGCGCCTGAGTGAATTCCTGCTAATTTTCCTCGGTCTCTTTCTCCAGGTGGAGATCCGTCCCATGATGTACGTGGCTTTGACGTACGACCACCGCCTGATCGATGGCCGAGAGGCGGTGACTTTCCTTCGCAAGATCAAGTCTGCGGTGGAGGACCCCCGCGTCCTGCTCCTGGACATGTGACCCGTGACTCCGTCCTCCGAGGGCAACAGGAACCGGATGTTCATCTAAACATCTGCCCTAACGCTATAAACGACTGTACCCCTCAGATCCTGGCTTCACTTGATATATTAAATTGCTTTTAAACAGAGAAAAGAGAGGGGAATGCTCATTTTCAGGTGAGGAAAGTGGCCCTGCTGGGCAGGTTCCTATAGCAGGCTTGTTGATGCTAATGTTCAGCTCAGGCTAGGCTTTCAGTGGGACAGCTTCTGTCCAGACCTGGGTCAAAAATGGTTTTGTTTTGGATTCAAATACTTTTTCTATGCTTTACTGAGCTTGTCTGGTGTATTAGAACCTATGAAATGCAAACCCTGCCTTCTGGTCCTGGCTGGCTCAAATTGCACCAGGGAAGATCAATGGCGCACAGAAAAGTATTTGAATCCAAAAACTATTCAGCATTTGACCCAGGTCTGGTTTTGTGTGAGGAGGTGGCTGACCCACCTTGCAGTAGTTTTCTTGATTGCTTGTCTGTAGTTCTCATGCTCATTGAGATTTTCAAATGTATATGGCAGAAATTGCATTTCTAATAGCGTATAACCACTGCCTAATAGCTGTATAACATATGAGAACATATGAGACATTGCAATACCAGGAACACTACTTAGTCATTTTACTTTATATATTCATAATTGTTGGAATACTTTTCGAGATGCACAATTGCCAATGTCTTACATGAGAAATCCCATTCATTGACCATTCTGGGAACAGTGGTTCTGTCTGTGCTGTACAAAACATGTAACTACCTAGTAGCTGTGTAACATTTCAGAACAGACATTGCAATACCAGGAATATTTAGTGATTTTACTTTTTCATATACTTGGGCACAACATATTCCAAATTGTTGGAAGTATTTTCGAGATGCACAATCGCCAATGTCTTACATGAGAAATCCTATTCATTGACCATTCTGGGAACAGTGGTTTTGTCTGTGCTGTACAAAACATGCAACTATTTAAGAAAAACTTTTAAACATTAAAAAAGTTAATCTTTTCCCCCTTTCCCCTCTTACTTTTTACATCAATTTTGGATTGGATAAGATTGCTTTTACAGCATGTTGACCAAAAGAGTAATTGTATGCGAGATATGGATCAAAATGATTGAGCTAGTGTTTCCTAGGTGTAGGTTTAGCGAACCTGATTTTGGTTAATTTGACAATTTGCCTTTATTGATTTCATATTGAGCAGAATTTTATGTTAGTTATGAATAACCCTTTAATTTATATAATTTTTAGATTAGGCAAATATTTCTATGTGGATGAAAGCAGTGTGGAGTAAGACGACGGCCATGCATTGCCCTGCATCCCCTGTGAAAGACCCGACCACCTGTTAACCACCGACTCGGGAGAGGGGCTCGGGGAAGACAGTGAAAAATGAGACCGGCGCTCTTCTACCCTCGCCCCCTCCCACAATACCTGCTGAAGTGTGCCCAGCTGCATTTAGCGCTCCGTGCTAGCATAATGACTCCTGAGAGACGTCTTTGTTTCCTTGCCAGCATCTACAAAAACGTCTGAACAGTGCCGTCCCGGGGAAAAAAACACGGATTTCATGAAGTGCCCGAAAACAAACATCTCGAGCAAGATTAGCATAAGAACAGAGGGAAGCTCTAATGTAGATGAAGTGAAACAATATTGTGAGGGATTAGGTTTTCATTTGCCTCTATTGGCCACTCAAGATTCCATTAGCCGCCTCACAGCAAGGAGGTCCTGGGTTCGAATCCCCGTCGGCCGGGGCCTCTCTGTGCGGAGTTTGCATGTTCTCCCCGTGTCTGCGTGGGTTTCCTCCGGGTACTCCGGTTTCCTCCCACAGTCCAAAGACATGCAGGTTAGGCTGATTGGAGAGTCTAAATTGCCCGTAGGTATGAGTGTGTGAGTGAATGGTGTGTGTGCCCTGCGATGGACTGGCGACCTGTCCAGGGTGTATTCCTGCCTTTCGCCCAATGTATGCTGGGATAGGCTCCAGCCCCCCTGCGACCCTGTTCAGGATAAGCGGGTTCAGATAATGGATGGATGGATGCCATTAGCAGGAAGATGACTATAATTTGTATTTGTTGCTTGCATAACAAGGTACTTGTATATTTATTTTTGAAAGTAGTTTACGTTAATATTTTGTGCTTTGTTTTCAACCAGATTGTACACTATAAATGCAGAATGCTAATCTACCTACATTTCTGTTTTCATGTAGATAAATGACCTCCTGTATCATGTACATGAAGTTGATCTCCTTCATGGACATTTTCTTTTGCAGACTAATCTTTCACACAGGTTGCCTAATGGTATTGGGCCTGTTTTTTTTACAGCTTTTGTCACAGGTATAGAGCTGTGAAAAGGTACTTCCCCTGTTATTCCATATTTGTCAGACTGAATGGTTTCAGATCTTTCTACATAGGGATCCTGATTAAATCAAACATTTTTAAATTATTTATTTTATGAAAAAACATATCACCCATCCAAGTAAATAATTCCCCCCTTAAACTTTCTGTTACTGGTTGCACCACCTTCAACAATAACTGCAACCAAACTCTTCTAATAGTTTAATTATTTTATTTAATTCAGACAAATTGGTAGGTTTAACTGCTCATTTCAGGTCCTGTGACAAGATTTCTATTGGGTTCGAGTCAGGAATTTCTTTTCAGCCACTCAGATGTGAACTTGCTTTTGCATTCTGGATCATTGTTTTGCTGCATAAAACCACTTACCCGGAGTAATAGGCTATCTGTCCATCCTGATATGTGTTGAAATGTGTTGCATTTTCAAAATATTTTCTGTCCTTCGTGAGAGGTAAAGCGGACCATACAGTTTCTCCCACCGTTCAGCACGAACATTTGCAGAATTTATTTTCAAGGTTCCATTGAACTAGTTCTACCAAATTACACCAACTGTGTTGCAGGCAGGCGGACTGGTATGAAACTTGAGTGCTGGTAACAGGGCGTGATGGAAGGCGACGTTTTGTATATATATATTGCAACTTAAAGCCCATATCTTTGAAATACATTGTTGGGATATTAAGAGGTAGAAATTGTAATTGTAGAAATTGGTAGTAATTACAGTGTAGAAAGGACACCCAATATTTAATTTTAAGGAGATTGCACATTGAAAAGTTATTTGTATATTGGGCGTTATGAATCTTGCTCTCCAGTAAAGGAAAGGGACAGCATTCTTGCGCAATAAAAGTAGGATAAGATCATTAATATTGAATATCTGTTCTCATTTCAGTTTCAAATCTCTGGAATCATATTGTGGCTTAACCACCACAAAGGAAAAACCTGCTGTGTAAAATAGAGATAATTTGCAATTTGGTGGAGGGGGTGGCAATTTGTAATTCTGCCAGATAAGGTTGCAATTAGGCTAATCAACCTTCTCACATCTTTCACTGCTCATTTAATTCCTTAGATATGGAAAGATATCACCATTTGAATTCATCAACATTCAGATGAATTGTAGTATATTTAAATGTCTCTGGAGCTTGCATAAGTAATCCACTCCTGCATATCCAGGATGCACCTTCCATTTAAAAAGTATTCAAATGGATTGATACATCCACGAGATAACCCTAAATCTTCAGTATGCAGTCTTTAATCTGAGACAGCATTGACATGGATAAACAGGTTTTGTTTTTGTATTCAATTACAAGGGTCTCCAGGTACCAGCATAATGGTAGCAGATGTGCTGGCAACCGTAAGCTCAGCAATGGGCCACTGGCCAAAACCACATCTGACAAGACAGGTTCAGATCATTGGTTTTTAGCTGGACCTGGATAACTGGCAGGTGTGGAGAAGGGCTCCTGCAGTGACAACAGCATAGTTGAAGGTAATAGTAGTTGCAGTAGTAGCAGGGAATTGCAGTAGCAGTAGTGTTTATGATTAAGTAGGACAGTAGTAGGAATAACTATTGCAGCAGTATCCATAGTTGATGTAGCAACAAATAGTCAGCATCCAACAGAGTAATTCCCCTCCTGAATTAATCCATATTCCATATTCCATAATCCATATAAGTATTTTAAAATAATTTGCTCCTTGGCACATCCTCCAAAAACATTTGCTCTTGATGTCTGCAAATTTGTACTTGCTGAAGTAATTTATCCCTTCATATTATTATTATTATTATTTGTTGTTTTTTAAGTGTTCAGATGGTGATAATGTCAAAGTGGCTTTGCTTTCACATTACAAGCACTGTATGACAAATATAACCAAGGAAAGAGATAAAATTGGCCTAGAGGCTTGTTGGTGATCTCAGGTTGTGCCCTTTAAAAGTAGACCTACTGCAGATCAACATTTTATGTCTGACTGATGGATTAAACATTCATCATGAGACATGATTAGGACCGAGGGAACAGAAGCAAAATGTGAATGTCACTTGGCTGCTTAATTTTGGTGGTCTACCCTGAAATGAGTTTCTCTCATCAGCAGGTGTATCCGTCTTGTTTATTTTAAACAGTAGCGCATGTCTTTGATGACAAGACTTCAAAACATGAAAGAGTAGACCGTTTGGCCTTTTCATGGTGGTTGGTTTTGGGGGTGGGGATTGGTTCATATCCAGGAAGCAAAGACAAAGCTTCCCATTGACTGCATTCAAATGAGAAGATCCAATGGGTCTTTCTGGAAGGACATTTTGTGTTGGGCTACAAATTTGGAGCTTCAGGCCAATGTTTGAAGTAACATGTTAAATTTCAGTGTCTATAGATTATCTTCTGCAAAAAAAAAAGTGACTGGAAAGCTTATGCTAAACCAATGCTGTGAAAGAAAATTCTGTGGTTGTCTCTACTGTCCAAGTGAACAACTAATTTCCTTCCCTTCATCTGTTACTAATTTCTTGGAAGGCCCCTTACAAACAAATGCAGCTGCAGTTCAACTGTTTAACTGCATTGTAACTAGCAGTATTATGGCAGATAGTTTAACACTAATTGGTTGACCAGCTAGACCAGGTTAATTTTCAAGATGGTCAAGCTGACAACTCGATTTTACACCAGAGAAGCCTACAAAGTAGCAGCTGTTGGCAGCATGTGCTTACAACTACGCCAATGGATCGTTCTTAATACAAGTCGCAAACTCTTTGACCTTGACTCATCTTCTATGCTGGAGGACAACCTGCCCATACAACTCAATGTATTTTTCAACCGAAAATATTGTGTTTTAAATCTCAGGTCAACAACAAAGCATACAAATACAGCGATAAAACAGATGCATTATCGTTCATTTCTGCGCAGTTCCTCAAATCGAGTTGATCGGGAGAGAGCATTGGCCTCTTAGTTTTTTCATTGGCCAAAGATTATTACCCAACAGGGAGAAGATAATTTAATGTTGTCAACAGAATGCGTAACGCACATGCTGAAGCGTTGAAAAACCCGTTATTTCCGTTTGTTTCCAACTCAACCAATAGAACACTATTATGCGTTTAGAACCAGGCAATGGGAATCGTAACTGACATGTCATTTGCAATCGAAGAGCAATTATTTCAGCATTTAATTTAGAGAACTTTGGAAAATTCACGAGTTCAGATATCAACCGATAATGATTTTTTGCACCTTAAAACAAAGTGGATGAGCCTTTAATTTTACAAAAACATTCTTGGATTCATTAGATTAGCCTCCGAAGCCGTAGAGGGTGCGGCCCTGGCGTTTCAGAGCGTACACCACATCCATTTCTGTCACAGTCTTTCTCTTAGCATGTTCGGTATAGGTAACAGCATCGCGAATGACGTACTCCAGAAACACCTTTAGCACACCTCGGGTCTCCTCGTAAATTAGCCCAGAAATACGCTTGACACCACCACGACGAGCTAGCCGTCTGATCGCTGGTTTGGTGATACCCTGGATATTATCCCGAAGCACTTTCCGGTGCCGCTTTGCACCACCTTTCCCGAGTCCTTTTCCACCTTTACCTCTTCCTGACACAGTTGCGAAACAATTCTTTTTACGTTAAGAAGGATACCAAGCGCTTACTCTCCCGCGGTACTTATTCACACGAAGACGACCTAATTGAAACCATGTGACAGAAAAAGGGCGGGAAAGAGCCTCTAACAGCTTTCATATGATATCCCGGAACGGATTGATCGAGTAGGCTACTTTTGTCATAGGGAGTTACTTCCTTATTAATAGAGCGGTGAAAGCTCAATATTATCACGCTCGGAACGTTCAAGTCTGGGTTTAAAATATGTGTTTCGTGATTTAAATAAATAGCTATATGCTGAATACGATGGGATTTCAATTCGTAAAACCGTTTTGCGTTTTAGATCGCCGAGATATGGTTAAACTCAGTCTCCCATAATGCTTTCCCTTTCATAGTGACGACATTTCCTCAAATGGACTATCCTAATGCCATGGACAGTGGTGTTTGTATCGTCCCGATCCATGCGATTTAAAAATCTGATTTAATCGGCATGATTTAAACTTATAAACTTAATTGCACAAATGTATCCTATTCGTAATCAGTACCCTTTCGACGACAACCTGCAACCGATGTCAAGAATTAGGGGAAAAAAACTCATGGGCGCAAATGTTTTGGTAGGTCCTATGTGTCAAAGACAGGAAGATAACAAATAACTAGCCTCGAATAGAGAATAGTCTCTGTTGATAACGTCACCTTTGTAATTGCGTCTGGTTAAAAAATCTGACCGTTCGCTCATGTTATAATGTGAAACATCATTATATAACAGTCATAACATCAAAGGTTACAGCTCAAACATTCATAATAGCAATAATAATCGAACACAAAGCTTGACAGCGCTGGTTAGCTTTCTGTGTCAACATTTAAAATGAACGCTGTATTTACTCGTACGTTATTCTATTTTTTGTGTATTTTAATTTGGATAACTATTTTGTAAGTCGTTCGTTAAATTAACGAATGCTACATCAAGGATCATAAAATTGTACATACACTTACTGAGCACTTTATTAGGAACATTTTAATTTTATTACACCTACTTATTCATGCGAGTATCTAATCAGCCAATTGTGTGGCAGCAGTGCAATGCATACAATCATGTAGATACGAGACAGGAGCTTCAGTTAATGTTCACATCAATCATCAGAATGGGGAAAAAATGTGATCAAAGTGACTTTGACCGTGGAATGATTGTAAGTGGCAGACAGGGTGGTTTGAGTATCTCAGAAACCACCGATCTCCTGGGATTTTCACACACACTAGTCTCCAGAGTTTGCAAAGAATGGTGCAAAAAACAAAATCCAGTGAGCAGCAGTTCTGTGGACAGAAAGCCTTGTAACTGAGAGATGTCATAGGAGAATGGCCAGACTGGTCAAAGCTGACAGGAAGGTGACAGTAATGCAAATAACCACACATTACAACATTACAACCCAGAGCATCTCTGAACACACAACACATCATAACCCTTAAGTGGATAGGCTACAGCAAGTCTAAAAAATACGTCATAATAAATACCTAATAAAGTGCTCGGTGAGTGTATATTTAAAGCACCTAAGTGTTAGCTTACAACTCACTAAAATTGTGGTGAAAAAGCAATTAAGCAATCTTTTTTTGTTGTTGCTTAAAACTTTTGTTGTATGCTTTTAAGGAAATATAGGCTATTACTTTACCATTAGGATGGTCGTTTACAATTTTAGAAACCCATATAAATGGGCAGTTCTAAAAAGTCAAACCTAAAACGAAAATCTCCAGAAGTTTAAAATACTGCTTTTCGGGTTCTATCTCTCTCTTTCTAACCCAGTTAAATTGAAATATCATCCACCCAGCTCCCCTTCATATGCTAAAGGAAATATTTTAGCAGAAAGCATTTTTTAATTTACAGCCATATTCTACTGTTCCTATAGTCCACTGCGTTCTATAAACCCATTATCTGCTCATGCAACAAATTAACTGTAGGGTCTATGCTGCGTGTAGTAAAAAGGTGTGTGTTTACTCAGGTTCCCTTTGTCTAATATTACATGAGACAAATATTTTTTCACTGCACTGCACTAAATCAATTGCGGTGTAAACCTAATCTAAATTCTGAAAGTGATTATAAAAGCGTTGATAGCGCTGTACTGCGATATTTTATTTAGCTATTTATGAATGCATATAAAATATATTCATTTATTGGGGAGGTATGACACGTGTTACCTTTATCCGATTACATTGCTTACGGAATATCTTCAGTACAAAAGGCAGTAACGTTAGACTGAAAGGTTTGACTTTAAAAGAAAACACTTTTGTTGTAACAATGTATATCTACGTTTAAAGATATGAATTCGATCATCTCTCAAAATAAATATGAATAATAAATCATCTATCAATAGAAAGACACATTTCTTCAGTAATACTGTTCTAAACCTTTAGGCTAGCCTAATTTATCGGATGAGCTGGGTAACATCCAGCCCCCGACAAGCTAGCTAACGTCAGTTGCTAGCAAGTATTCTAACGGCTAGCATGCCACCTGTCATTAACCATGGCGATGAAAAAGACATTGGTTCATCAAAATTGCGAATAGAACATATATGCATAGTAACTTAAGCATTGGCAATAATGTTTCATTGTTTCCATGGCAATATAAAACTGAATTCTTAATTGTAAGCAACTGCCATTCAGATGCTGAGGAACACAGAACCTCACAAAGTAAGCGATTCATATATATTCAGTAAAATGAATTGTTGTGCACCTTAATGTATGAAACTTGGGTGGCTCTTAAAAGAGCCTTTGTTGTTCGTGACGAGAAATTCAATCGGGAAATCATTTCTTCCTACGAGCCGCTGCCTTGCCTTTAGCTGCTTTGCGCATGGCGGGCTTCGCTTTTCTGGGACTCCTGCCCGTCTTCTTTGGGCTCTTCTTCGCCCTTCGCGTCGTTTTCTTGCCTTTCTTCGGACTCGGAGTAGCCGCTATACGCGTCTTCGATGGTGACCCAACATTTAGCATAAAACAGACTGCGCCCGGTCCCTTTGACTGTAGTAGGGTTCCGTTGGTCACAAGGCTCTTCACTGCTTGCTTCACGCGGGAGCCGTTGTGTGCCACATCATAACCCCCGGCAGCAAGAGCCTTCTGCAGAGCAGCCATGGACACGCCGCTCTTCTCCTTGGATACTGCATCAACGATCAACGGTGCAACGTTGGTGGTACTGCAACACGCTGTCATGGGCCTAGCTGCGGCTTTCTTTCGAGCCATTTTCGTTTGGTTCTTTTCAATAAATCAAGTAACCCGTCCAGTTTTTAATAAGAAGTAGTGTACGCTGGGGTGTCATTTAAACGTGCCATGAGGACCTTGTAGTTTCAATTCATGGCGCGAGCGACTCTGTGATCATTAAATCCTGACTGTTTGTGTTTTTTCCTATATATCATTTGCAGAATAATCACATGTAGAACTATGCTCATCTCTGAAAAGTGTGACATGTTGACATAAGGCCTTTCAACTCAAAGTGAAGCACGTATTGTGCAAAGAACCTTGCAACGTTTTCGGGTAGCTCACCCAAATGCTCATCTCCGTCTGTGGATCGTTTGTATGCATTGCTTACACAGTGGCATTTCGAACACAAAATTGCTTTAACGTTGTTTTCACTTCAACAGTACTAGCTAGCCTTTAGCACAAGGCCCTACTTTTGTGAAAATGTGTTGTGAGTATGCAAATCGTTTAAATTAATTTTTAAATTTGTCATCATTGGAACTTAAAAAGCACACAGAAAATGGAGGCTGACTAGAATGGGGTTACGTGATGAAAATGTAGTTAAAATTAAAAGACTTAAATCGCGCAACAGTGATAACTGGAACTACTCCAGAAGAGGTTCTGATGATAAACATCGCCAACAAATCACATAATTGTAAAACACTAATGGAGTCAGTTTAACGTTACTCAAGTCAATAAGACAGTGCGTGATGACGTAAAGAAGAAAATTCAGCGATTAAGGAAAAGACAAACATTTGTTGGGAATTGACTGAAAAAAATGTTGTTTATATAGGTTACCCGCAAGCTCATATGTACCCTGCTAGCTTGATGGCAGGCTAAAGAATACAATTGCTTTAACATAAAACTTGTTACCGTTTGGAGACCGTTTGTAATAATAGAACCATTTGAAGTTAAAATTCTGTCACTTGAAAAAAAGGCAACAAATAGAATGATTTGTTTACCTGCATCATAATGCAGTTGTCGAGACGTAATATACTATTAAACCGCGGTGCAGGCTACTAAACGTTATCTAGTCTACGAGTTCAACATGTAGAATTTACTTTAATTCAATTTGCCTATAATTCATAGAAATGAAACACACGCCTTATAGCCTACAATTTTAAACTATTCAATGGTTTAAGCTTTTAGGCATGTGGGTGGCTCTCAAAAGAGCATTCTTGGTGGTATAGTTTTTATGTATTATTTTACTTATAACTGGTGTAAGTGGTGACAGCCTTAGTGCCCTCAGACACTGCGTGATTTGCCAACTTGCCTGCCAGCCAGGCGCACAGCAGACCGGATTTCCCGGTAAGAGGTTATAATGGGTCAACCGGTACGCCTCTCCTACAATTCGCCCGAAAATGCCGTTGACAAAACTGTCCATAACTCTCATTGCTTTAGAAGAGATGTCAGTATCGGGTTGGACATGACTCAACACTTTATACACGTAAATAGCATTGCTCTCTTTTCTGGACTGTCAACGCTTAACATCGCTTCTTTTGGTCTTCCTAGGCCATTTTCTAAAGTGATTTAACGTTACTTGTCCTACCAAGAGAAGCTTCACGATCACCTTTCGTCATATTCCGGACACACGACTCGTGATATATAGATAATATGCTAATCAACGTCGACTTTTAATAGCCTGATTTTCATTGGAAGTTGTGAACATGAACTGTAATCCTATTGGTTAACAACATCTGGCGCCAAAAGCCAGACAAAACTTCGAAATGTATTCGCATGAATCGAATAGCGGTCAGCCACACCATTTTCATGATTAACGATGGTTTAAACTGTATGAACTTGTCTACAAACAATGAATATTTCATTATATGATATATAATATCATACAGTAAATAGGCATTACAATGACTGTTTGTGGAGCAAAATACAATGCATCTATTCAAAATCATGTCGTTTTACGGCAAAACAGGGCCCCCACTCATTTTTGCTTCACTGGGAACTAAAATGAGAGACCTTATAAGGCATAAAGGCATCGATTGGGTATTTGTCGATTTTTGTGGACCATGCACTGCAATTACCGGGTATATGTAGGCCGACTATGTAAAGACGGTTTCTATAGTTTAAAAAGGATCAATCGTATAGCTTAGAAAAATAAAGTATGAAAGTTTATGATGGTCAAGTTTGGTGTGTTTAAAGACTGTAGAAGGATATAATTCGAAAAGAACCAGAAAAACTGTTGGACAATTTATTTATGTTCGGAAATATCCACTCAGCCACTGTTCTGTAGCAAAAAGTAGCCTATTGCTGCTGCAGAAAAATATATACTTTTTTTGGGGGAAATAAAAGCTATGCCAATTCTAAAATGTGTCTTCTTTCCATAAATACAATACAAAATAATCGATAAGAGAATCAATAAAAAATCTAATCAACAAGGAGCATCAATAATGGTATTGAATCAATAAAATCTTAACGATCCCCATCCCGACAGGTCAGTGGTGAGTGAGATTTTACCATTTGTAACAGGATGACGCCATATGTTTCAGATCCTGCAGGTAGGGCTAGGTAGAAACAGGTTAGATAAGCATTTGAGGAACTTATTTTATATGAATACCATTATATCTTTGAATAAAATGTTAATTTCATGGCATCCAAATTTGTCATGTTCAATTTGAAGGTAGAATTCAGAGAAATTCTGTCAATGTTGTTTACAACATCTGATGTGTCAAAAATATTCCCAGGTAATGTCAGGATTGGGAGGTAGTACCGGTTGTTTATTATTTTCACCTGGTGCTCATTAGTGCCAACCTCCAGAAGGTATTTAAAGCCCTCTTTGACCATGGGTCGACGCTTTGGTGTCACTGTTCGCTCTGCCACCAAGCTGGTAAGCACACGGTAGACTCACTGTCAAAGGAGTCAGGTATTGTGCTGGTTGTGGGTTTTGAGTTTAAAAGAAAAAAATAAGAGAAAAAGGTAAGGAAGGTGTTCTGCTCGTTGTGTGTACACTGCGAACACCTTCCTGTAGGTTCTTTAGTTTTTTTCTCTTTTGTTTTCGGCTCGTGTGAGTCTGTGGGTGAGAGACGTTGTCCCCGGTATGTTTTTTGGTTTTTGCGTTTTCCGGCGCTGCGACTCACGGTTGTTTATTTTGTTTACCTAGTCTTTTATACTAGGTTGTTCCTTGGGGATCCCCGGTCCGGGGTTACAGGGCTCGCTTTTTAGCCCTCATTTTGGTTGTGGTATTCGCCCTGGTTTTTAAGGGTTGCTTTATTTTCATTAGCCGTTTTTTGGGGCTATTTTGTTTATTTGATCGGAGCTGTCTCCTAGTTATTTTTTGTTTCCTCGACCTCCCGGCGTTTAGTGGCGGACACGTTCGCGTGCCCGCTTACTAGGGATTACCCTTAGTCGCGCCTGGCTCTCCGCCATTCCTCAACCTCATAGGTAATCTTTCTTGTCATCTTTTGTTGGCCAAAAAAATGATCTTGCTGGGTAATGTGGATGCTGTATTAGCCAGTCCAATCCAGAAAAAATACTTAAACATGTTGATGTAACAACATGCCCAGGAAAGATGACACATTATCTGGTACATTATATCAGCATCCTCTGTACCATTAAAGCACCAAGAACATTAAGCATAAGGATCTAAGATGTATGGTGTCATCCTGTTACAAATGGTAAGAAGTCCATCTCAACCATCTCTCAATGAGAGTGCAGTTAGTCAAAAGTCCAGTTGAACGCCACAGTTATGTGCAATATGTGCCTCATCAGTTGTGTTAGTCTTTTACAATATAACACCTGATTACAATGTTACATTATTTTGTTTATCTGTTGAATATGCATAGGTGGTGGATAGTGAGATGACATAATCTGACTGTTAATAAATATGATGAGTACATGCCTACTTGTTATTGTATTCTGTTTTGAGTTGATCATTTAAGAGAAGGCAGCTCAATTTAAAGTGATAGGTTGTCGATTTAAACTTGTTTAACGGGCTGCCTATATCTGGCTGTGTGATGTGCTCAGTGTTTATCACCTCAAAATTGCCTAGGTCAACAGGTAAAGCATGGCAGTTTGCTTCACCAAACGTTATGGCCAGCAGCCACCACAGAGTGATGTCATCATTGACATCAATTACTTATTTCCTGGGCAAGCAAGATCAATGGAAAGATAACATTTATAATGCCAACTTTTCTAATGGTATTTACCCCCAAACAAATTAAAACTTTAGTGAAAAAAGAACCTGTATAGGTAGCCTACAAAAATTCTGTACAGATATTAGGAAGATTTTTTTCACACAGCAAGTGGTCACTGCGTGGAATAGTTTGATAGGACATGGAGGCAGAAACACTGGGGCTTTTTCCATGGATCCATCTGGCCTTGTGTCAACAGTGCAGGCTGGTGATGGTGGTGCAGTGTTGTGGGTAATGATTTCCTGGCACACATTAATACCAATTGAGAATCATTTGAATAATACATTATTGCTAAGCATTGTTGCTGACCAATGTGTATCCTTTTGTGAATATTTTTTCACATGGATATTTCCAGCAGGGTGATGCATCATGTTACAAAGCACACATCATCTCAAGCTGATTCCACAAACGTGACTGTGACTTAATTTCTCTCTGTGGGCCTGCACAATTGCCAGATCTCAATCCAATAGAGCACATTTTGGTTGAGTTGGAACAGGAGATTCAGAGCATGAATATGTTGCCAAAAAACTGCAGGAACTGTGTGATGCTATTGAGTCAGCATGGACCAGAATGACTCCCGCACCTTGTTTAATCCATGCCATGGAGAATTCAGGCTGTTCTGGAGGAAAATGTGTGGCTTGTGAGTGTATATTACTCATAATAACAACAGTAAAAATTGCAATACTAGTCTTATTTTTGTTCAATCTTGATAATTATTTTGTGTTAAATATAGATTAATGTGTTATCTGTTAATATGGATGTTCCAAAAAATACACATTTTAAACATTATATGATATGATTGATTTGATATAAAACATATCAGTACATTATTTATTATTATTATTATTATTATTATTAAAGGGGATGTCAAAACTAGACCGTGTGAACGGAAATCCACACACACTGTCGTAAACCTCAACTCCACTGACGTTCACTGTGTGTGCACTTTACGGCAGCGAGGAACTGAAGGGAAAGAAACGGGGAACGAAGAGCCGAGCCATAAGACCGTAAAATTAATATCTGACGTCCTTTTTAAGCATTATTTCTGCGGAACCCGTCAGCTCGTTCGTAGTCCCCTCGCCACAAGGATAATCTATTCTTCACAATTTTTCGTCAATATTTTCCCCTGAATGAGGTGGGATGGCTGAATTGCCGCCTGGGCCTAGTAGCGCATTGTCTGCGTCCCCGGCTGAAATTATTCCCTTCACCGGGGTTGGGTGCACCGTATCCGGGGAACGAGATGAAAGGGACTGCGGACGAAGAGATACAGTGATCCCCGTGGTAGGACTACAGCAGCAAGTAAGTGCTGGAAAGGGGACACACAAAACGACACCGAACCATTTGTTCTCACACTCGCCAGGACCCCTCTTCAGTACACAACCGCAACAGCAGCAAATCAACGGCATTCCTAATTCCACTGAAGACGGCCTTCAACTCAGCAACCTCAGTCACCTCCACCATCGAGCTCACAGACAACCCGACAACAAGAGAGGAGGATCCGGAGAGCACTGTGATGGCAGCTGCGAGGCCGAGGAACCCGCCCCACAGAACAATAACCTAAGTGACAAAAACAATAGCGACTCGCGACAGGAACATAATCAGTGTTCAAAAAATAAATGTTCACATTCTAACAATAACTGTATAAACAGTATGTTGACCTTGTCTAGAACTGAATCGAATTGTGGTCGACTAGTTAACGAGGTTGATGGCACAGGCTACCACGCCAGGACTGAGCCCCGGCCTTCCCCCGGTGATCCACCTGACGGGGACAGCCTCGGAATGCAACTGTCAGGGGGTGCATCTGATACCTCACATGTACCGGTGGTGGAAATGGAGAGGCTAGATCTGAATTCCTTTACAGACAGAGGAGAGGAGGAAGACGACGCCATCCAGTACGCACGATATGAATCCGAGTTGCAGATGCCGGACATCATGAGACTGATTACCAAGGATTTGTCTGAGCCCTATTCCATTTACACCTATAGGTACTTCATCCACAACTGGCCCCAGCTGTGCTTTCTGGTATGTACAAAACGTTGTCAAGGCGGGTTATGAGGCGTGTGTCTGACAAGAACTGACACGCCCTAGTAACAAGAAGCAACGTTAATGCGAGAGAACGTATAACGTTGGATGAAACATTACGTAAAGTAAACCGGTATCTATGTCTTTTTCGTAGTGCTAGAAACAAGGTTATTTTAATGCTCCTGTAACGTGTGTGAAACGTACTACAACCAAGGAGCACACTAGGGGTGTATTTCAAAGCCTGGTTCGCAAAGGGACCCCCCCATGTGTGTTCGCTGAAATATTTTTGTGATGTTTAGCTTTGCGATTGCCTCTTAAGTTGCATACGTTGCTTAACTCTTGCATAGGTTTGTGGTTTCAGTAAGTTTTTAGAAATCGAATTAGATTCTTTAAATCGAGCAGGACAGCATATCTCTTAGTATTCTTCTCCAGTGACACCATTCACTCTGTATGTGGCTATTCTCAGGCCCTAACACTTCCTCTGTAAAGTATTGCAACTGAAGTTATAACGTTTTTTCCGAAATATCCTGAAATCTTATTCGTTTAGCAGGAATTCGACATCATTGTTATTATTATTATTATTATTATTATTATTATTATTATTATTATTATCATCATTATCATTATTATTATTAAGGTAATTCTGTGAAAAGTCAACCAGAGATATGGGAGTTGACCACTCCCAATTTGCTCAAACCTTTTGTAAATGTTTTCATTTGTCTGAGATATTGGCCAAATGTGTGTTTTTTGTCGATTTTGGAGCACAATATATTTGGCATTAAAGTACGGAAAAATGTGAACGTGTAGTCTGACACAATTTTCTATTTACTTTTAGATTATTAATTTATATGGTGCTCAGGAAAAAGTTATGGTAATTAATAAATGCTAAATCATGCCAATTTGTTTTCAATATTTCATGGCTTACTACAACAGTACCAATTGGTGTATGAGCTCCAAACTTCTAGAAATGGTACATATTTTGGTTAAGAACAGCGACAAGAAAAAAGTCAGATAGATAATTTATTCATGACAATGAATTTCAGTATTACATTATTGGCATTTGGCAGAAGCTCTTATCCTGAGTGATGTACAGTTGATTAGACTAAGCAGGAGACAATCCTCCCCTGGAGCAATGCAGAGTTAAGGGCCTTGCTCAAAGTGAGCCAGCCATTTACCTTAACCACTACGCTACAGGCCGCCGTATTCCATCTGGCTATCCAAAAACGCTGTGCGAAAAAGTATGACTGTTTGCCAACCAACACAAACGTATAGTGAACAAGGTTCCTGTAAATTGTTTCAACTGATCAAAGCATGTAAGTGCAGTATCAATTTATTTTCTTGTACATATATAGGGTGACTTTTGAAGAAAATAAAGTTTCATATTGATTGGAAACTTTCTACCTTACTGTCTACTTGATTGAACATCAAATTATTTTTTGGCCAGACCCAACTTTTATCATTTTTGAATAAATTACTATTCGACTTGATTTTGTTTGTGACTGTTTGTAACCAGGGTATTTACTAGTACTTCAAGTCTGGATACTATACGTCAAGTGTGCTGATGTAGTAAACCATCCAAAAAAAGAAAAGAAATTGCCAAGCGGCACAAATTAGCATTTTTGAATGCCCATAACTTTTTTCTGAGCAGCATTATGAAAGTCATAATGATAATTTCAAATAGACAGAAAATTCAGAGTACACAGGGTGATAAGACCCCCCCCCTTTTTTTAAGAGCCAATATTTATATAATGACAAGTAGGTATATGTGTCAGGTCCAGTAACTGTGTCTAGTACAAGAAGCACTGCCTATCCCCAATGCTGCCTTATCATGAATTGCCTCACCTGCTACCAGGTTCCAATCAGACTGCACTCATGTTACATGGGAAGCAATGCTGTTACAATGACTGTGGATTCACTTACAGCAGTGAAACTACTTAGTTAATGAACATCTGTCCTCCAAACTGCCTTCTGTATGCTTGCACATACCCAGAGTACTATCTATCTATCTACATAGTTTTGCTGAGCTGAATTTACATTTGTAAAACTCAACGTCAACGTCCCTTTTCAAATATAATGCCTCAGTTATTCGTGGACATCAACAGAGCTCAAAAATTCACATTTTATCACCTATTTCTTCAACTACGCAAGAATTTTTAAATGAAGTTTTTCCTGGATTTATTTTCTGAAACAAAAAGTTCAGTAAAGGTCCATTATAACTGCATCAATGTTTTAAATAATCAGGGTGGTTGTCAAATCTCAAAATGTCATCACTCAGCGAAACTACCTTCAAGGATAGATGGCAGTCTTGGAAAGTGGAAGCCTACTTGAATGAAATTTTTTTGTGAACTGGCCCTTTAAAATTCTTATGTAGCTTAGCATTGTTTTCATGTGACCAGGTTTGGGTTTCTTCTCCTTTGTCGATGTTCGTGCTTTAAAGAAAGGTGATAACCCAGCTTGATTGAGTTGAGGAGACCTGTATAAGCATCCCAGTACCTTGAATAGAAGACATATTTCAAATAGAAGGGAATCAAGGTATTTTGTGTGACTTGAATACTATTCTCACAGTTCTGTCGCTCCTGGGAATGACTCCTGCAACCTTCGACAAGATTCGTGGCTGTTGTGCGCAGTGTTAAGATGTATTAATCAATCAAACTTCACTTAATTCCCAGAGGAGACATGGAATGAATCCTCATTTACAAGGCTGCCGAGATGCATTAAAAGAATGACAGTAAAAATAAAAATATTGGTCAAATAAAATAATTAATTAAAAATGACTGCTAAAACTAATATTAAATATAAATAAAAGAAAAATAAATAATACAAATAATAAAAGCTCACAAGGACAGTTATTAAAAAATAAAATGCACTCTATTGTAATTAAGGTTGAGTCAGAGACTTAAAATATAAAGTGTTAAAGGTATCAAGTTTCAGTTCTTTGTGTAATGCATTCAGGGATTAGGGGCATACATTGTAAAAGCACTTTACTTGTTTTGTGTTGTCTGTAATTGCATCAGTTTTTCTTTGTATCCTGAACTGACTCCCTCCTTACCTCTCATCTCGCTCTTTGGCGCCCTCTGTAGGCCATGGTGAGGCAGGAATGTGTGGGCGCCATTGTCTGTAAGCTGGACATGCACAAGAAGATGTTTCGCCGTGGATACATAGCCATGCTGGCAGTGGACTCCAAGTACCGCAGGAAAAGCATCGGTGAGCAATCCTCCCCCTGTGTCCTGACTGTTGTGGCTAAGGATGTGTATTATGGAATAAAATCAGCATTTTGTAGTTATTGGCTGTTACAATTTTTCCAAAGCAGTTTTCCCACTTGTCTTTCAGTCCACCAACAGCATTAGTTAATTAGAAGTGCCTTCTCTGATTGCATGTATAGAGCTTAAAACTCTAAAAGATTGGGGCGACATTGGCTCAGGAGGTCAGAGCAGTCATCTGGCAGTTGGAGTGTTGCAGGTTCGATCCCTTTTACATTTACATTTAAAAGGGGGAGGTCAGAAAGTGAATGGTTTCTGATGGAATGCCCACGTAAGGCTGCCTTAGGATTCCACTTTCTAAATGTTCCACACAGCGGACATCTTAGCAGATAACTTATTTCACAAACAACATCCTCATTTGTGCTGGTGAATGGATAGTGCTTGCCATGGGAGTGATGTTGCAGTCAGACAATTGGCATAAACCGAGTACAGATGGTCAGAAAGTACGGAGGTGGAGCTTTGCTACTTGCGAGAATTCATATGTATTAATATGTGTTGTCCTTAAAATTTGGCGGTAGCGGCAGCCATGTCGGATTGGGACATCCCTAAAATAGGTGAACTGAATTGAAAATAATTTACACTTTGTGATCCAATGTGAAGACATATACACAAGTGAACCTGAAACTTATCTTTCGGGGGGGAGTCGATTCCACTGACGTCCAATCAGGAGGGGGACGTGAAATGAGGATGCGTGCCGCTGTGTGAAAAGGATATTGGCCTGTGTCTCTGACTGTTCTTATTTCTCAGCTTCATAATGGCTTCCATGCCTTTCATTGGCACAACTCTGGTCCTATAACTCCAAAGGCAATCAAAGGCAAACCTAGATTCTGAAACTAGATACTGAAAGCTTTCGTATACCTGCACTTAGGAAAGCGATTGAATACACCTGACAAGCCAACTGTCCAATTACTTTTAGTCCCCTAAAATGGGGGGGGCTGTGTACAAAAAGGGTTGTAATTCCTACACGGATCACCTGATATAGATGTAAATACCCTCAAATTAATGGTGACCATCTGCATTTTAACCTCATTATTCACCGCTTCATTTCAAATCAAATTTGCTGTACAGAGCCAAAAGAACAGAAATTGTGCCACTGTCCAAATCCTTATGCACTGCACTGTACTTCATCATCATTAAAATTGAAACATTTATTTGTTTCATTTAGAAAAATGTATGCATTTTGGTGGCAAATGAATGGATGCAAAATTCCACGACTGCCCGGCAAATTGAAGAGTTTATGTTTGTGCAACTCTTCAACTATTCATGCTTGTCACTAGTTCTGTGTTCTGTGGTGTGCTTCCTAAATGCATCCCCACTATTTTCCTCTGACCTCAGCTGCACTTGTGTTTCAGGCACCAATCTGGTGAAGAAAGCCATCTACGCCATGGTGGAAGGAGATTGTGACGAGGTAGGATTCCAGCAAGGCAACAAAGAAAGTACCATTTGGAAAAAAAATGGTTCCAATCCTGTCTACCCCTTGGTGTCCTGTCAGGGTTCCAAGAATGAATGATTCTAGTAAATAATAAAATGTTGCCTTCTTATCACTTCTTGACTTTATCTCTGAAGCTCTGCAGTTCAATGAAGAAAATTTGTGAATTACTCAACCTTATTAAATATATATCTGTAATTCCTCTTTTAAAAGACACTCAAAGTAATAAAAATTGTTTGTAGAGTACAGCACTTCATGCTGACAATTATCTGTCAGTGCGTCCGGCCCCACAACCCATAGCTATGGCAGTATGACAGGGAATCTCTTCTGCGCATGTCATAACAGTTTTTCTATGTTCGTATGTGGGGCCCGATCTTCTCGGCACCACGTCTGGTAACGGCCACAAAGGTTAAGTGTGTATTGGCTAGCTATCTGTAGATGTTCTCATAGTAAGTGTATTGAAGTGTATTGAAGTTGTAGTATCAGTCTTGTTATAACTATGTCTTTCATAGTAGCTTAGCTGTAGCCTCATAAATATTACAGCTTATGAAAATATCACCAAGATCACTCTATAAAGAAACTGCCAACCAAAAGGTATGGACCCCACCTTTCAGAAAATATTAGTGTCACCCAAGCAGGAAAAGATAAAAACTAGTGTTTCCCGAGATCCAGTATCAGGATGTGGTAGCCTAGATTAATGCCAGGCTGACACTACACGATTTAGCTCTCGATCGGTAGCTTCCCGGCATGGTCGTTCAGATGTCGGGGACGCCCTGATTATTTCAAACATGTTTGATTTTATCAGAAGATCTGATGAAATCCTGTAGTGTGTGATCACTGTTGTTGCCAAATAATTTAATGTGTGCACCATTACAACGACACGACAAGAAAATTGGGACAGACAGTCATTAAATATGAGCTGCTCACTGATGTTAGGATTTTAAAAGTCATGGAGTGTGAGCCAGGCTTGACTTTGTCAAAGCCTGTAGCATAGTGGCTAAGGTACATGACTGGGACCTGGAAGGTTGGTGGTTTAAGGCCCTTGAGCAAGCCTCTTAACCCCACATAGTTCCATTGTTCCCCTGCTTAGTCTAATTAACTGTTTGTCGCCTTGGATAAGAGTGTCTGCTAAATGGCTGTAATGTAATGCTATGCTAACTGTAATTTAATGTTTATCTTCTAAGCCTAAATGTGAGATACGCTGCAGAGTTCTGCCTCTCACCCCTTTGCACTCTGTCCTTCCGCAGGTGGTGCTGGAAACCGAGATCACCAACAAGCCGGCTTTGAAGCTCTACGAAAACCTGGGCTTTGTGAGGGACAAACGGCTCTTTCGATACTATTTAAACGGAGTGGACGCTCTGCGGCTCAAACTTTGGCTCCGCTAGCCCCCCCCCCCCCCCCCCCCCCCCCCCCCCCTCTTTTCCTAGTAACTCTGGCCAGGCCACCAGTTCAGCGAACTAGCCTCTTCTGAATGAGAAAAGGCCAGCCAATGTGGAAATGTGTTTAAAGAAAGGAAGAGTCTGCGTGTGGAAAGAGGAAAGAGGGAGGTAGAGTTAAGCGGGCGGGGGCGGGTTGTGTGTTTGGGCTCCCGGAGGCTGGAGGACCTCGCCGCCATCTTGGATGTCCCGTCTCAGGAAGCAGGGTGTGGCGAGCGGCCCCTGGATAAGACTTGCCTCGGCGTTCGTTTCTGGGGTAGCCAGTGGGCGGGCCCAAAGTCAGACAGAACCAATCACCTGTCTGTGCTTCAGGCCATGTGAGGGAAGAGGGGGGGGGGGAAATGCACCCTCTTGACTACATTTTTTAATATACAAACAACAGTAATAAAAAGAGGAAGCCACACGGAATGCAATGCAGGGAAAAACAAGGAAAAAAAATCTCCTATTATTATTTGTGGAATTTCTTTTGATTTTTTTCCCTTTTTATGACAAGTTGATATAAGCGTGTGGTCATGTGGATAGAGAGGGGTGGCTTTGGGAAAGGTGAAAGCTGGTCAAGTGCTCGTATGTGTGCGAGTGTGTGTGTGCGAGTGAGTGTGTATGTTTGTGTGTGTGTTTGTGTTTGTGTGCAAGGGTGTGGTGACTGAGTGTGTGTGAGTGTGTGTGTGTGAGTGTGTGTGCGAGGGTGTGTCTGTGTCTGTGTCTGTGTCTGTGTGTGTGTGTGTGTGTGTGTGTGTGTGTGTGTGTGTGTGTGTGTGTGTGTGTGTGTGCGTGTGCGTGTGCGAGGGTGTGGTGACGGAGTGTGTGGGTGCCTTCATGCATGTGTTTGGTGTGCATATTTTTGTGGTGCTCTGCCCTGGCTGTTGTTCATACAATGAGAGCACATTAATGCATATGTGCAAGCAAAGAGAGAATATATACATACATAAATATATATTTATTTAATGCTCATTCAGACCTCTGGCAGAAGCCAGTTGGATGACTGACAGGTGCAGACTAAAGACTTAATCTACTGCCAGCCAATAAAACTGTCCCAGAACATAAGGAAGCTAGTTACTAGTCTTTTATCAACCTCCCCTTCATTGACGGTGTTGATCAGATGTCTTTGGGGGGTGATGCATTCACTGTGTAAATTGTTTGATTATTGTTTTTTTGGGGGGTAGGGGGGTTTGGAGTGGTGTGGAGTCCAAATCTTAAATTGCACATGCTGCTGAATTTGTTTATTTCAGGTCAGTTGACTTCTCTTGATCGGTTTCCTTCTGTTGGAAGTACATTTTTGCAGATTGTTTACCACAGATTCCCAAAACAAACAGAGAGGCGGGTGGGCTTAGCTTCCCAGGCTAACAGGAGAGGGTTTGACTTGGACCCCTCCTGGTTGGAATCTAGTTTACTGTGCAGTTGCCTGCTAATGGCTCCTCCACTGTCCTGATACACTGTGTCATAGCGTGTGTCCGTGAGAGCACGGTAGATTTTCAGCAGACCTAGGTCAAACACTTAACTGCTTAGGATTCAAATGCATTTCTGAGCTTGATTTGATCTTGCCTGGTGCAATTCAGCCAACCAGAGGACAAGAAGGCTGGCTTTGCACTTGTATGTAAGTGCATGTATGTAATAGGTTCCAATACACCAGACCAAGCTCAGTAATGCGTATAAAAGTATTGGAATGCAAAATGATTACGTTGTTTGGACCAGGTCTGATCTGAAGAAACCAAAATGACGCTCCCTTCACCTCCAATCTCCTACGCCCCAGCTCCCTTTTCACTTCTGCTAGAAAATGCTGTGAAACCAGGAGAGCCCAACCTCAAAAAAGTTTTTAAGTATTTAAACCCAGCAACAGGCGGCACCCTTTTGCCTTTTATTGAACTTCATCCAGGCAAATAAAAGAAAGATTATGCATTTTATGTCTTCTGGTTTTTTTAAAAATACATGTTTGTTAAGAGAATACAACTGAAGGAGTGTGTTGAACGTATGTGTTGATATTCTAACTTAATTCTGTGTGTGTGTGTGTGTGTGTGTGCGTGCGTGCGTGTGAGCATTGGTGCATGTCTATACCAGTAATCCTCACTCCTGGTCCTGGAGAGCCGCAGGGTGTGCTGGTTTTTGTTCTTACTCAGTTAATTGATCAGTTAAAGCAGTTAATTACACCGTTAATTCCCCTCACCTGGTTTCTTGTGTCTGAATTGGTTGCTGATATTAAGGCGAAAACAAAAAAACCAGCATACCCTGCGGCTCTCTAGGACCAGGAGTGAGGGGCATTGGTCTATACTGAGTGTTCTGCATGTGGGTGTTTGTGGCCCCATTTGAACAAATGACATTCTTTGCCAGTCCATCCAATCAACCAAAATATGGTTTCATTAATCTGCCATCCTTTATATACAAGCTGCTTTTTGGCTAATTTGAGTCATCAGAGTGGACAAGTCAAACTTAAGTGCCATTTGTTTCAAGAGAGGGGGAGGTGACCGAAGGGAGCAGCCTTTGACACAGTTATGACTGACTAATGTGCCTGTTGCCTAGTTACCAGGTCACGGTTTCATTGGCTTTCCCTTGACTGTTAATTCTTATGTGTTATAAGTATAATAACAGTGAATATAGTTATTTAAGAGCACATGAAGCTTACAACAAAATCCCCTGTATTTTGATGGAAAACAATTGGCTTAATCTATTCACTTCCCCTTATTACTGCATGTTCAGAGCAACTACATACATTGTGTATCAAAAGCTAGGCGCATTGTACTAACCAGTTCTACAACTTTAGACCAAAACCCCAACAACACTAAGGAATAATACATTTGACATGGCATGGCCTCTTTATTTGTTCGAAAAAATATATGATGTAAGCATGACAAATACTTGCAAAATTGTCTATTATTTCAGTATTGGGTTAAATTGATTTTTAAAAAATCCCCAAGTGTTACTGTATGAACTGAGCATTTGCATGAATGTACATTTAAAATGGGTGTGAATGCCGGTTGGTGCAGAAAATGAGTTTAAAATAATTTTAGATACCTCATTCTGTTGGTCCATACCATTTCAAATTGGTATTGTTTTAGATGTTTAGTGCTAGGTAGATTTAACTTGTTCTAGATTTAACGTTAATGAGACATTTGGCTGTGCAGAACATTAATATAGATGTATATACAATACTGTTCAAAAGTTTGGAATCACATTGTGACCTTGTCACCTCCTGACTTTATATTGTATTTTCTGTGTTGTGATCAAACAATTCACACGTGGTCAAAGTGCTCAGGCTCCGATTTTTTTAATGTATAAATATAAATATAAATATTTTTATTCATTTTGGTTTCACCATGCAGTAATTACAGCACTTTTTATATGTAGTCCCCCCATTTCAATGTTTGAGACAAATTAACATAATGTGAAATAAGAGTCATATTTTGTATTTGGTTGCATATCCTTTGCATGCCATGAGTTCCTGATGTCTGTGACCTATCAACATCATCAGAGTCTGGATATCTTATTTTCGGGTTGTCCAGCAAGCGATACTAAAACTCTTTGCATTTGAATGGATCTCTATGGGAATTAGGGGGTGGGACTAGATTCAGCTGTAAATTATACTGATACAGTATGGAGCACATTTGTTGGCTAAATGGGTTAAAGTCATCAAGGGTCCAAGGTATCAAATGAGTCTCAAACCACCGGGCTGCTGCCAGATATATAGTAGATACTACAAGAATTGTTTCTCCTGTATATCTTTCAACAGGTTCAACAGGAAAATCAGTCAGGAGAAATAATTATTTTAGTATCTACTGAAAGTGCTGCAATTACTACATGGTGAAAACAAATAAAAATAAAATATAAAATCTGAAAAAGCTGAAAAGGACAAGGTGATTCCAAACTCTTGAACGATAGTGTGTATTATGACGGTACCTCACTACTCATTTAAACAATGTGTTGATTTTCCTGTTAGTCACACATATTTCCCATTTTAAGCCAGTACACATGGAACTTCTTTTAATAAATTATACATTTATAAAATGAGTAATTGCACTGCTATAAATGGTAAATAATAGAATGTATTGAGTTCATTAAGGCTTACATTTTATGTTCAAGTGTATGTGTACCGTATTTTTGTTCATATTTTTCAACTGCCTAGTGTGTAATACAGTTAGAAGTAAACATTAGCATTAGCTTAAATATTAATGTACATTAGTAGCGTTAAGAGTGACCTAGTAGTTCTGCCCTTGGAACAATAATGTCTCAAATTTGGTATATAAGATAAGAGCCCTATCACAGTAAGACTTTCAAGTACCATTCTTCCTCATGCTTCGCCTAAAAAGATGATTTCACTTTCCACATGTTTTACAAGGCAAAATAATAATGTACCATAATGTAAGTCAACATGTATTGACATCATTATCATTAACATGTTAAGTCTAACTGCACATTCAGAAAGCTCATCCATTAAGACATATTTACAATATGTACACTAAGCCGTGATAATGCATAAAGCATTTACAGGGTTTACATTATAGCAAAACATTATAGCTATGCATGTTGATGCTTAATGATAGAATGGTTCCTAGCAGTGCCATTGATTGTCTGGCACAGTGATTTCCCTAACTAAGAATCTGCAAGTGAACAAATAGCCTATTCTTGTGGTCTTCATTCCTGGTCCTGGAGAGCCACAGGGTCTGCTGCTTTTGTTTTTGCCAATTCAGACCCAAGAAAAAGGGTGAGGTGAGTTAACTGTGCGATCAGCTGCTTTCATTGATCAATTAAGTGCTGAGTAAGAACGAAAACCAGCACACTCTGCGGCTCTCTAGGACAAGGAATGAAGCCTATTCCTTATAACAAGAAAAAAGGCTTTATTTGCTGAATATTCCCTGGGGCAGGGATCATCAACTCCTCGTATCCAAATGCAGCCTTGGTTTTCTTTTCCCCAGGGTAATTAGTGCTACTGACTGGCCAGACGGTCTTCACACCTGACTCCCAGGTAACAGAAGTGTGGAAAACCAGCAGTTCTCAGCCCTTGAGGACCATGAGTTGCTGATCCCTGCCCTACGGTATACAATCAGATTTTCGGCAGGGAGTGTGGGTCTAACTCTTCTAACTTCGGTGTGATGCATGGTAATCGAATACTCTTGAAGGTGCAACTTGGCTGCTGCTGTCTTTGCTGCTCGAAGCCGTGGGACAGCGCTGCCTCAGAGTGGTTTCACGGTTGACGCTGAATGCGTGGATCTTGGGATCCCCAGGGGTAAGAAAATAAAACAGGTCCTGGCACGGCAGTGGTAGCCATTGCGACTCCAGGGGGGTGCTGGGTCATGGCTCGGCGCTTTAGGTGGAGTCGCTGTAAGGGGAGTTGCTAAAGCTCATCCTCTGAGCTGTCGGCCAGGAGCATAGCCTGGTCCTGCCGGCTGGTCATCTGTCTCTGCTGTGGGTGAAATACACAAGGCACACACTGCTGAAGACAATCACACAGCCCTCTCCACCTCAGCTAGTGTGTGATGAGTGTTACAAAATGGCTGCCATGCATCACCCAGGTGGGCACTACACATTGGTGGTGGTTGAGTCTCCCCCCTTATCATTGTAAAGCACGTTGAGTGTCTGCAAAAGTGCTATATAAATGCAATGATTTATCTATTTATCGATCCCTCTCTGGGCCATTTTCGTTTTCCAGAATCAACTTCGCACGGCGGATTGTGCAGTCACCTGCCGAAGCGCGTGGCATACTGATTGTGGCTACTCAATCTTGCCATTTTCCGAAGTCAAGCGAGAGGCGCACCCAGTACACCACGTACTTCGCCAGGTGACTGACCAAGCCAATGCACCGTGCTAAGTTGATTCGTGGTGCGTGGGCAGGTAGAATATTTCAGAATTTTGCTCTTTGTCTCTCCCCCCCTCTCATGCCAACTTATCAAACTTATTCCATTTGAAGTTGAAAATGCTTTATTGGCAATAAATTGAAAGTTGTAAATATTGCAAAGGCAATATTTAAACAATGGAGCAATACTGCTTAGTTTTATGTTAAAGCAATACAAATTTTCATTGCCAATATATTACCAAAGCATGTGATGGAACAATGTACAGTATTAAGAAATAGTGGAACGGGGAAACAGGGAATCCAAAACTAAGTCGAAAGAATAAATAAAAAAAATAAAAGACCTTATTTTGGTATTCACATCATTAATTAGTATTAAATACAGTATCAAATTTAGTATTACATTTTTTTGTCAGTGGTCACCGTATCTGTTCCTCACCTTCCTGCGCTGCTGTTTGATGTTGTTTCTCCTCTTGCGGTGAGCTGCCCTGATGCTGTAGAGAATTCCCAGGATGACGAGAGCCCCCGCGATGCCAATTCCCACCGGCACAAGCATCCCAGACACATAACCCGCCTGGCAACCAGAGAAGGGCAGCGCTGAGAGGTGGGCTGGCAGACTGCACATTACTTGACCCCACACACAAAAGCTGAGCCAGGCTGGAGGATGGAGCTGGCACTTTCCTTTATAATAATAGGCACCACTAGTCCACAGGCTAATGAGGTAACAGTTTCTTTACTCTGCTGAGCACACTTGATAGCCAAAGCGAAGACTCAAGAAGAGTCTTCAGTCATTTGCATGAGGTGCATACACAAGGTACATTCCAGACCTCGGTCAAATATTCGTTTTGGATTCAAATGCATTTCTACCCTTTTCTGAGTTACATCTGGTGTATTGTAACCTAGGAAATACTCTCAAGAAGCGCAAACCCTGCTTTCTGGTTCTGGATCAATTGCACCAAGCAAGATCAATCGACTGAGGTCTGGTACATACACAACAGCCTTTGTCTTTCACAGACAAAAAATTACGGAGACAGTCAGAAATTAAATCGTATAAAATGGCTCGTATAAAATGGCGGTAATTTTCAAGGGAAAAGCCCTTGTGTATCATCTTCTTGTACAACCCTTCAAAACAAAAAATAATTTACAGGGGACATATATAGTGGTGATCTTACCTCATCTCTGATCTTCTCTACCCAGCTGCGCACTGCAGAACAAAAAAGAAAAATAATTAATACAGCTGACTGCCAATTGTTTATCATCCATATTTTCTTCAGGAAAGGGGGAAACATCCTTGTAATTTTTCACAGCAAAATGGCCAAAATGGGTTAACCCTTTCCACTTTGCCCCCCTAGAGGGCAATTTCCACCTATTTTGTACTAGTCCTATAAAAGTATCAATGTCTCAAAAAATATTTACTGCACACACATGGTGGAATGCTTAAATTAAAGAAGAGTCCTGTACCATTCAGGAATTTGAGATGGAATAAATTTAGGTCAGAGCATGCACATACAGTGTATACAAAAGGTATACTAAAATACAAATAGATTAGGAAATCCCTTCTGTTTTTATAGTTTGCCACGTAACATCTCCATTTCTAAGTCAAGGATCAACCCAGAACTTGTACACAAAATTTGCTCAAGATATCCACAGGCATTCAAATTCCACATGAGTTTTCCCCAAACTGATGTTCTCAAGTGTCCCCAAATACAAAACATTTGCATATATCTTTGTCCATGACATATGAATGATGAGAAAAGCTGACAGATTTTTTGATACAAAATGTTTAAGAAAATTAACCTTCACAGGTGTTTCATTCACATATATGAGAGGATGCTTTTATAAAGCATGCGCAAACTGTCCAAAAAGCTCTCCAAAAGGATTACTCACCCTAAATGGCTTCTAACCAAGCTGCATCACATTTACAATGGAACTGTATTTCACAACTAAGTTCCAGTAGCCCAGTTACCCAGTATAATTAACGTTACAGGTTTATCTATGACAAGTTTAATGTTTACGCATGTCTGCTTATTCATTCTATGAGAACGCAGCTATATTCCTAAACTGTCCGTTGCCTGTATATTATTATATTATGTGTATGTTATTATTATTATATTATTATATTGTTGGAAATGGTAGGAAACCTCGTACATGAAGCTTACCATGTTTTACACTAGTTTCGTACTGAAATGACTTAGCAATGCATTTATGCAACACCAAGAAGCAGTTCAAGACAACATTTGCTTAGGTATTGTCCCAAAAAAAGTATAGTTTTCTCAAAAATGGCTGAATGGATTACAAAATAAACTGCAACGTTAGTTAGAAAACAGTCATGCCTTCATAACCAGGAAGGATGCTTGGTTCCATAAATATGTCTGTATCAACTAATTTGCAAAACAAACTTGAATTTCTACCAAACCGGAAACACGTATGTCTGCCGGACGTGCAATAAAACTGAGCTTAGAAAAAAAAACAATGTGTTTATTCATGCGGAACTTCTGAATTGTATATTTTTGTTCTTATATTGGAACATGATTTTTTTACATAAGAGAAATGGTATCAAGGATTTTTAGAATATGCCATGTATTGTCTGAGTCTGTGGTGAATGTAGGATTGTAAACTGTAATTTTGGGGAGGGGGAGGCTGGGGTTGTATTGGCCTACTTTGCAAATAAGAGGCTGCATCTAAACTGCAATTTTAACAATCTGCCATTGTAATTTTGTGGTTTTATTACGTCACAGTTTTTTGTATTCTATAAATATGAATGCAACAATAGTTTCAGACATCGAAGACTCAACCACAAGGGGGTGAAATGTAAAAGTAATTGCTTGGTAGGGGTGGGATGATACACTGAACTCACAAAACAATACAATACTGGTTTCATGATATGATATGGTCACGATATAGAAAATTAAGTTCAGATTAAGATGATGTATAATTGAACAAGATTACTTGTTTATTCTTGAGGCAAAAAATGGACCTCCAATGATGGGATGATGAAGTAAACTTTCAGTCTTCTTCAGCCATACTTTGTGTAAACATTTTCCTCCAAGTAAATTTTTTGCCTCTGGATTAAACAAGTAATCTTGTTCAATTCTACATTGTCTTCATCTGAACTTCAATTAAAACACTTGCTATGAGGTCCAAGCCCGCTTTCACTCATGGCTATGTCTATATTCCTTGCGTTGCCTGTAACAGCAGTGGTATGATACAGCTTTTCCAGCTTCCATTCTCAAACAGCTTTCAGCACTTCTCCTATGTTTGCTGTGGTATGAGAGGCAAATAGTGGATGGGTTTGCAATACAAAGCTTTCCATTTTCCAGTCATCGTTTATGGGGTGGGCTGTGAATGTGATGTAGGACTCTGTGGCTGGAGAAGTCCAGTCGTTGTTCGATAGCGAGATGTAGTTGGCAGCATTCAACCTCTGAATTGTGCTCTCCAAAGTGTTAATTAGCTTCTGAAATCCTTTGTTCTCAACAACTGAAAATGGCCTTAGGTTATGAGTCGTATAAACGCCTATGCATTTGCTGATTTCCTTTACTCATGTACTTGATTCGAGTAAAGGCGTTGTAAATGGTTGACGTAAAGTTGTTTGTCCTTTGGCTAATTTGAAAATATGTGGTAATGTCAATTTGTGAATAGTTAATTTGTCGGGTCGTGGTACATTTTTAAGTTCCATGATCCATATTATCATGTTTTCGTATTGTGATGTATTGTGTCACAATATTTTGTCCCACCCCTATTGCTTGGCTATATAAATGAGTTGTCAGAGTGGATGAGTCAAACTGACAAAAAGTGATATTTTCTGTCTTATCTACTTAGGATGTTTTGGGGGATTACTTCGTGAAACTGGAGCACTAAAATGTGCAAATGTGTGCTCCAGTTTTCACTCAGCGAATGTCACCCTTGAAAGTAAACCCTTTAGAGAACACTATGTAACCAAGACTGGTTGAAATAGGACTTGGAAAATAGATGGTCCCCCCATAGCACGATGAAGTTCATCTTAATCCAGATATTTGATCCCTCCTCCCACACAAGCATTTTATTCAAACTTCGATCCTATTGTGTTTGGTCATAAAAATTTACTTTATCTGACATTTTGTTTTTAAATTATGGTCTGCTGCTCTCAACTGCGCAAGCATCCTTACGGAAAGAGTTTGCTTTGTTGAAATATAGGAGTGTATAGTACAGCTGTTCAAGAAACAAAACCATGGTATTTATTTGGAACAAAAACCAGCACACACCTCCAGAACTGCAGTTATGTACACCTGCTCTTGTCCCAGGTCTGTAGAATATTTTCAACTGCTAAAGGAATTCGGGAAATATTTTGAATATTTTGAGCTCCAAAATGAGCCAGTTTTCGATCCACAGTAAAATACACCATACACAGTCCTCCCTCTAGTGGGAAATCTACACACTACACACAGCAGCAGCTCCATTCTGTTTGTGATGCACTCTATAAAAATGCACTTGACTTGACTGTTATGTATGCAAAAAAAGACCCAATTTCATTCCTCTTTCATTCGTTATTCTCAGAACCTGTTGTCGTTTATTTTCAAAAGCTGTCTTTTTAACCTTTGAATTCCACAAAAAATAATTCTCTCTCTCTCTCTCTCTCTCTCTCTCTCTCTCTCTCTCTCTCACCCAGGCCGTGGTTGCGCTGCACCCACAGCGGGGGGCGTGGGATGCGGCTGTACGCAGGGGGTGTAGGAGGTGGCACAGGAGCTTTCTTTTCCTCCTCTTGGCTTTCATCCTCCTCAGAATCCTCTGTGTCCTCATCCTCCTCATCCTCGTCATGTTCTTCTGCAAGACAAGCCGTGCGAAGCCGTGAAAAACCAGACAACCTATTTCTGTCTTCCAGAGCTCTCCCCACGTGAATACGTACCTTCGTACTCCAGTTCTTCCAGTCCTGACTTAGGTTTAGACAGAAACAGACCGGTTGTCAAGAGGGTTTGTCCAGTACCGCTTGGGGCTGGGTCATTAGTGAAAACGGGATGGGCCTCCGTAGCTGCGTCAACTGTTCCATATCCTGTAATTTAAAATAAACACGCACATATTGAGATCTGTATGACACTCAATTATTGCACACACTCGCACCAAAATTCACACCCTCTCCCTCACCTTCAGAGTCCCTGCTCCTTTGTTCTGATGGGAGGCCTGAAGGGGGCGCTGTGAGAGACGGCAGCACCGGAGCGCTCACGACATCAGGGATTTCCGAGCCAGACATCAGCCACGGCGAGGAAAGCGAGTCAGAGGGAGCAGGAAGAGAGTCATCTGAGACAGAGCGGTCCGGATCGGCAATCGTTGCGTCGTCGAGCTCCGCCTCCGACTGCATTCCGCCGGATGGCTGCACCGTCATCGTGGGGCCACCGGGGGGCGCCGTGTTCATCGCCTCCGGGTCAACGTCATCCGAGGGGTCAAATAACAGAGGGAGGTGTTCTGGGAAAAGAGTCCCCTCCCTGTCCAATCCAAAAGGCACGTCCTCCGACACCGTGTGGTCCAGCAGTCTGGCAGACATGCTCACTCTGCCGGAGACAGGGGTGGGGCCAGGCTCGGGATCACTAAAGAGCGGTCTTCTCTCCTCCTCCAGCCCTGTCAAGGAAGAGAAAAGATGCAGGCGCAGACCAATCAGAGTCCATCCTCCGACACTTTGGCACTGTTGAATTGGATCCAGTCCCACGGTCATGTTCTATCACAGACCCCTGTACCATTTTCCAGAGTCAAAAATAGCAAGTAATTAGGCTACCTTCAGTCCCTACTGGAATCTTAAGTGGGACGTGCAGATCTGAGGCTCTACACACTGACAAGGGGACCTCAGGCAGCACAGAGCTCTCTTATCTTCTATCTGCCTTTAACATGAGTCCGTGTGCTGCAGCACTGGAATTCAGTGTTGATCGATTGGTTGATTGATCGTGTGATTGAAGTTATTTGACTTATTTTAAAATACACATAGTGTCAGTAGCCCATAGGCAACAACCATATTCATCGTAAAATGATCAAGGAAGCAAAACACAATAAAATCATGATGACATATTTCCATTGTGGTTTGAATTCAGATTTGGTTATGTTGGCCCTGAAGATATAAATTACCCACCAGGTTGTTGTTGTGCAGGGAGGGCACTTCAAAAGAGAATAATGATGTAGGTGTTGTTTCTCTAGTGCCACTTCTGATGCTGACTCAGTGCAGCAGCTTATTTAGCCCTCCTGACTGTAATAAATGTCAGTTTGGGCAACTGCCCACATGCCCAAAATGCATCTACTGGCAAGAAAGTGTTTTTTATTAGAGCCTCACAGCCTCTATAGCAGGGAACAGCAACTCATGGTCGGAGAACTGCTAGGTTTCCACCCTCCCTTTACCTGGGAGTCAGGTGTGAACACAGTCTGGCTAGTCAGTAACACTAATTACCCAGGAAAAAAGAAAACCAGAGCAGATTTGGATTTGAAGGCTAGAGGTGATGATCCCTGTCTTTCTGCATTCTGCTATGTACTGAATATGTGTCATTATCTTACCTCCATCCTGATGAGATTCTCCTGAAATACTGGTTATGTCAAAGACATCCTGCTCTGTTTCCAATGACTGAGAAGGTGCTGGCTCTTTTTGTTCTTCAGGGGGGCTAGGCTGAGGTGGGCCGACTGCCGTAGTGGCCTGTCCCAGGTCAGTACTCGGGGTGAGATGGACGTGGGCCTCCAGCGCTGTGGGGGTGCGGGTTTGAATATCTCCTGGGACTGCTGTAAGTTTTGGCTCAAGGCCATCCGGGCTGAGAGTGCCTGTCAGAAAAGGCCCTGACTCTGCTGTCTCTGCAGCCTGGGTCTGGGTAGGGAGGCCTGGTGGATCGAAGAAGGGAGTCTTGTTTGAGTATGCCTCTTGTTGGTCATCCTTAACACCTGACATCTCTCTCAACCCTGCCTCCTCTACACTGCTGAGCTTTGCCTCTTTGCCACTGGTTTCCAACCCAGACAGGGCCATGGAGGGAGTCTGTGGATTGTGTACTGCATGCTCAGCTGTTTTGGCCCCTGGTGTAGGTGCACGGTCAGCTGCTTCGGTCTGTGTTGCGGCTTCTTCGGGTCCTGAAGCCATCTGTATTTCTGAGTCCACAGAGATGATCTCAGTGGCCTTTTCCTCGGCCAGCGGGGACACAGACAGAGTCGGCTCAGTGATACCTGGCTGGAATTCAGCTGGAGACCTTCCACCTGGCTCCTCCTCCCAAGACAGGCTTCCAAGATGGGGCCCCCTCTCTGGACTCCTCCTGAGCCCTTCATCCATGCTCTTTCCAGGGGCAGGATCTTCAGTGTCTCCTACCATTTTCTCCAGGGCTGCATTGGCCAGGAGCCCAGCCCCAACCAAAAGGAGGGTCTGAACACTTGCATGACCAATCATCTCTCACTTCAAGGAGGGCATTGAATGCTGTAGCAGGTGGAGTAATAACAAGCAGGTCCAAAGCCTTAAGGAGGAGCCAATAAAAAAAATACTGTAGTTATATTGAGGAAGGAAAAAGGCTTAACCTCAGTTTAAGCGCTCAGATATTGCCATGTAATTACAATGATATTGAGGATTATATTATGCAACAGTAATGACGAATTACATCGACAATTACATTGCATTATTGATGCTAACATTAGCACTATGACAGATGTAGTGGCTACAATTACTCGCACACGCTACAGCGAAATCAGTAACATCGCCTTCATTATATATAGTTAATCGTTACATGTACGTCGGATACAGTATGAAGTAGTCAGACAGGCAAAACCCGAGAAGCTGCGATTCTCATTGGACCCTGGTCCCCAGGAGACCGGCTGTGTGTTCATCATCGAATAACAAAGGCAGGACAACATCACAAATTATGATACCTGCACGTCTGTGTTGTTTCCGTTCTTAGTATAGGGCCTACATCTTGCAACCCCGTATTGTTGGAATTAAGGCGATCACAACTACTGCTGCTACTTGTTCCAATATGTTGACAATTATAGATCATGCTGGCAAAACTTTATAAACACTTCACCACATAAATTACTGTAGCCTAAATCGCCAGAGAAAGTAGCCTACATCGTCGTCTCACACAGTGAAAACGATTTTTACTGCAACTGCAACTCAAAACGCAGTCAGCGATACGCATACGCTGCAGTGAATCTGCGATGCATTTTAATGTAATTGGACACGAGGTGTAGGCTGTAATGTTTCAAATGACAATGTTAAAGGCGATAATTCATTTGGCAATTATTATTACAGATATTTCCGCTGTTCATTATATACTATTTACATTATAGCCATAATTCTATACAAAAGCTATTCTGTTCAAATTAAATAGTGATAACAGAATATTTTCATATAGTAAACACATCTATTTTAAAGTAAGAATAAATGTTAGGCTATGCCTTTGTCCTTACCTGCGTAAAGCATCGGATGTGATATTTAGCTCATTTAGAGAAGAACGCAAACGAACATATTCTGAAAGCTAAGCATATGACCTGCAGTCTGTGATTTAATAACAGCCTTTATTGATCAGAAGCAAGCAGACTGAATGGTTTTGGACTGCTGAATTTGACACAATGCGAATGGCTTGGCGTTCCTGTGCTGTGTCCGTGTGCGCGCCCTGGTACAACTAGTGGAGCTGGTGGTGGGTTGCAGCCATATATCTCGATGGTTGCAGTAGGTTCTTTTATGTTTAGTTTTCGCCTGCGCGTCTGGGAACTGTATATTGTACCAAACGTTTTTTTCCAACAGTTTTTCTAAATTCGTTTTCGATACAGTAGGCTATCCTATTCATCGAAATTTAATTGTAGTTCAACAATAGTAGACTAGTTGCTAAGCCTGCACCTAAAAATCACAGCGCTGAAACCAAGCTATTTGCTTTTTCGGATGGACCTATAACAAATTGTAAATATATCCATAAAATATAAACACTCAATAGCACCACAATTGAGTCATGTTAGTGATTCAACAAATCAACAAACACTGTGAAACTGTAAGAGGAATGGCACATCTAACAGTAACAGCTATTCAAACATCGCTCAATGTTCAGTTTCGAAATATACAAATAGCTTGATGAAATATCCACATCAGATTACCTAGGCAAGATATTGGGTGTTTCTCTATACCAAGAACGCAAGAACGTTCTTGCCATCTGTTCTTGACGAGAACGGACACAAGGACAGAGAATAAACGTATATGCATTTAGTATTAAATGCGTGGGAAAGGGGGAAAAAGTCTCAAAAGGAAGGCATGATATGGAAATTGTGCTTTTTGTCTTGCGTTCTTGACATTGGAACCGTACTTCTGCGGTGAAAGATGAAGTTAAACAAGTTCACAAAAACACAATAACGCATAAGAACCATCGAGACATATAACAAATACTGAGAAACACCCAGCCTTTGCCTTAGGATCTAGAACTGTAGTTTAACAGGTGACCTTTGTATTGCCTGATTTTCAGTTGTCATATCTATATAAACTAAACTACGAGTGAAAACAGTTCATTGTATATGTTTACATGTACATATACATATTTATTGTATAAATAAATATATATTTTTTATATGCACCGGCATATACAAGTGTTATCGTGTCCTGTTTTCAGGCGAATTTGTCAGACTTCATACTGTTATTCAGTAAGGACCCCGCTCTACGCCCCATCCATCCCTGCTGCAGGACTGAGCTGTTGTTAAGCCTTTTAATTTGAGTTTTTGTCTGAAATTTGTGAAGATCCGCAACTATGCCGTTGTTTGAGGGTCTTGGCAGTGGAGGGGAGAAAACTGCAGTAGTCATTGATTTAGGAGCAGCTTACACAAAGTGAGTACTTTCGATTCTAGCTAGCTACACATGCTACCTATGGCGTCTTTTGATAACATTAGCTAATGTACGGTTAGCGCATATTGCAGACTCAGTGAGTTGGCATCTCGTGGTTAACAGTCTTTTCTCACAAGTTCAATATATTGCTTGCACAATAGCGGTCCACCGGACTGCCAGCTAAATCTTTTGCATGTTTCCTTGTCGCATCGTGCCTAAGCTAACCAGATAATGCAGCATCTTTAATAATTTAATATAGCTAGGACGGTGTTATTGCTTATTGCCTGGTAATTTAGCTAACGTTACACAGCAGGAATACTGTATGTAATGGTTGTCCTCGATTGTGTGTGTATAATACAGGGACTATAATTGCTTCTGTCGATAGGATTTCAGCTAGCTGCTCATGTAGACTGAAACTGCTTTAGTTTGACAGATGTAATCTGTTGTAGTTGACAACCTAGCTTGTTAAGTGAACAGATTTTTGGAAGATGTTGATATTGCCGTCTGTGCAGAATGAAACAGAGATGTGAAGAGTAAAGCAGATTCTCGAGAAAAACCCAGTCTGTAGTCAATGTAGACAGTGCCAAATTGTGGAATCAAAGGCCTGAAGCACTTGATCTCTTCAGATCACTGCAGTGGAACCGTCTGATTGTCACAGGACGTCGCCGTCTTGTCGACACAAGGCACCCTGGGCAAATCTTTATGGACAGAACATTTTTGAAGCCACCGCTATAAACACGAAAACAACTGACTTTTTTATCAAGCCGCTCCTAAAATCCGTCATCTTTAGTTACTGTTGCTACGTCTGTCAAGCTTAAGCTTTCATGAACAGCTTTCTATAGGAAACAATGAAAAACCATAGGGCGTATTTTAATATAACCAATCCAAATAAGCTAAAAGCGATGGTATCAGAGATTTTAGGTATGTCACGACGACATTACCTTCGTTGTCGTTTTCCTTTCGCTAAAGTTTAGCATATGTGTGATTGGCTGTCAACTAATGCCACTGTACCAGTTTCATCCTGCTCACCGATGGAATCACTGTGCACCACAATGCATCACAGTGGTAAAAAGGCAGGTAGTATTATGTAAGAGGGCTAGGTGTAATTGTTTTCCATCTGCCTTGTGAACTGTCTATAACAATAGTTGAGAATTGAGCAACAACAACAGGGAAATAGATGTTTAGTGTTGGTCAAGATGTTGTTCTGGTGGTATGGTCATTTGCAGAGTTTAAACCACTTTCCATTTCCTCAATGGTTTAGGAAATAAGTACTCCACTTGACTGCAAGTACATTCATCCCTGTCTGCACAGGTTCAATTAAATTCAGTTTTATATGTATTGCGCTTTTTTACTTTTTTACTTTTTTAAGACTTTCACAAAGATGCTTTACAGAGTAGCTGCAGCAGAGTAGCAGAAGAGCAACATAGCAACCCCCAACATAGCAAGTGAGGTAAAACAAACTCCCCAATGGGAAGAAATAGCAGGAGGAACCGTTATAGAGGGGGACGCCCATCTTCCGCTGGCCGGCAAGATGTAATGGTAGATGGATATAACAAATTGTTAATAATTCCATTATAACAAATCAAATGTGTTGGGCAGGTCATTGTTAGGTAGTATATTTTACTGGGGAAGTAGGAAGTCCAGATGAGGGGAAAATAGTACAGTTTAGAAAGGCATGGTGATGCGTCTGGACGTGAATCAGGGGAGGAACAGGGCTGCAGTGGCCCGTGACCTCATGGCGGGGGAGGGCTGGATGGCTGGAATGGTCCGTGAGCTCCGGGCAAGGGAGGGGCATGAGCCCCAAGAAAAAAAGAAACAAAGAAGGAGAAGGTCCTTCCCTTCACAGAAAGCTTAATGGAGTTATAAGTGGATTTATTAACTAGTCATCCACATTGACTATGCAAAAGAGCTTCAATACATAGGTATTTATACTGTGAGAAATGAACATCTTTCTTAGAAATTGTGTTTTTTGTACAGGTGTGGATTTGCTGGAGAGACAGGACCACGATGTATCATTCCCAGTGAGATCCAGAGGCCAGGGCTCCAACAGGTCAGCCAGGGCTTCAAACTGTATTTTGTGTATTCTCAACACATCAGTTGAGCCCAATTTAATTATTATGTTGTATCACACAGCCCATCCAAGTGGTTCAGTACAATATCAACACCGAAGAGCTCTTCTCAAACCTTAAGGAATTCATCCACATGCTGTACTTCAGGTATAAACCCCTGCCTCTCAATTGTGCTTTCTTTCTTATCCATATACAGTCTGTATCCCATTTAAACATACAAAGAACAGACTCATGTACATATGATAAATATGAACTAAATAATGTCCCCTACAGACACTTGCTCGTGAACCCACGGGACCGGCGTGTGGTCATCATTGAATCCATCCTCTGCCCTTCACACTTCAGAGAGACCCTCACCAAGGTCTTCTTCAAGCACTTTGAGGTATAGGATTAAATTCACTAAATTTGCCTACCATAGGAAGGGCTTGGAAGGGACAAAGTTTATTTTGTGTTTGTCTTATGCGAGTGGTGTTTAGGGTACCGCTGCTCCATTGATCTTGGTTATTATGCCTTCCTCTACTCCTCAGGTTCCCTCGGTGCTATTTGCCCCCAGCCACCTCATGTCTGTGATGACCCTGGGCATCAACTCTGCGCTAGTGATGGATTGTGGGTACTCAGAGACCTTGGTCCTGCCCGTATCCTTAACTGGAGAGAAAGTGATTCGGTTTCAAATGAATGGAGTTGGCAACACAATACAGCAATTACAATGACTGGGAAAACATTCAGTCAGCACTGCTTTTTTTGTTGTTGTTTTTTTAGTGACCTAGTGGTTTTGACATTCTTTGATGGAACAGTTGGCAAGCAATACCTACTTTTATTTAGTTTTATTCTAAATTATATTTATTATAGAATAAAACAAAATGCATAAATATATATTTTTTCATTATATATTTTTAAATACATATTTTAACTTAATTCCTTCCTCTATGTGAGTGCCTTGAGCCTCATTGAAGTAAGCCCAGTTGTACTTTCACTATGCTGTGGCACCCTTCTTAGTTTTTTTTGTTAGTCTCTCTCTGTACAATAAGCTCCTTGTTTTCCTTCAGAGCTGTTCAGTCTTTTATTTGACCACCTTCTGATGTTTTTCCACCCCCTCAAGGATGTTCTTTTTTAGCGTATTTAGTTATAATGTAGCGTCAATTCTAAAGTGCAGAAATAAAGAGTGGCTTAACTCCAGCCAAAGCTGTTGTATAGTTGTTATTATAGCTGTGAAGATGAAGTGCAAAGTGGCTGAAATTCTGTGTGTCCAGGTTGAGCGGGCATACTCCTTAATGGTAAACAGGTGTATGAAGGAATCCCCATCCTGTCTGCCTGGGAGGCCCTGCCCTTGGCAGGGAAAGCAATTCACAAGTAAGCGTCCAATCAGCTTCACAACTACCACCAGCTCAATATGTTGTATAACAAAGCCTGTTGAGAAGCCAGTCAAGATATGAGGAGGTAAAGCGGATGTCTCGCTGAATTGCGTTTCCAGTATACTGCCAAATGCTCTGCTAGCACATTTCATCATAGACAGCAACAGCGATAACTTCATATAAGCAAATTAAGCGATGAAGCACAGTCTTCAAATAAGCACTCTTCTTCAAATAAGCAAAATGTACACGATTTATCAATATTCATAATTTAGCTAAACAAATATTACTTGGGTAAATATTATGGAGGAGATTTAAATGAATTACTCTTGCCTTGTTGGGCATACAGAACTTGTAGTGGATGAGCCATGCTTTTTTTCTATTTATATCCGTGCAAATAGCATTCCAAAAAAACTTGCCTCTGGGAGTAACTTTGTTTGTATTAGAGCAAAACATTCATGCCCATGGGCTTTCCTCCCCCCAATTGCTCTGGACATTGGTGCCAGGTTGCTATCAATAGGCTACTGATTACATGAATGTATCCTATTTGTAATCAAGTTTAAAATCATGCCCGTTTAGTCAGTTTTTTAAATCGGGACGATAAACTGTCAGTGGCATTGGGATGGTCCGATTGTGGAAATGGTGTCACTATGAAAGGGAAAGCATTATGGGAGACAGAGTCTTGGCGATCTGAAGACACATATAGCTATGTATTTAAACCATGAAACACATACTTTCATCTCAGACTTCAACACTACGTAGTTTTGCCACTCTATTTAATATGGAGCCGTTTTCCGGCAGTATCGTTCCCGATGTGCCTAACCTCCCTATTTGTGTGTGTGTGTCTGTGTGTGTGTGTGTGTGTGTCTGTCTGTCTGTCTGTCTGTCTGTCTGTCTGTCTGTCTGTCTGTCTGTCTGTCTGTCTGTCTGTCTGTCTGTCTGTCTCTGTCTGTCTGTCTGTCTGTGTACCTGTTTGTGTCTGTGAACTCTACAGAGAGCTGGAGGCACAGCTTGTGGAACAGTGTACAGTGGACACAGACTCCAGTACTGGACAGAGCTTGCCTGCAGCCATTGGTGAGTCCCCTGAGTGAAGCTGACCCGGCTTCAGACTGCCATGTCGAGACTGGCCCCTGCTGCCCAACTGTGTTCCATATCTTTGTGTGTCACAGCAGTGATTAAGTCGTAGTTGGCCCTGATGGATTATTCCAGCTGACCATGTTACTCATGAGCCCACAGACTGAATTACTGCTCTATTCTTTTAGCCAGTCAGTGGTGCTAGTAGTTCAAGTGTTTGTTTGGCAGTAATGTTTCTGACCTATCTTTTTTTTTTTACCAGGAAACATTCAAGAAGATGTCGTGGAAGATATCAAAGGTAGGTATTTGAGGTGAAACGTTTGTGAAATGCTGTCTAGTTGTTCAGATGAAAATCCGGTTTCAGTTGGTTGAAAAGTGAGAGTTTTCTAGCAAACTAGGATGTAGCCAGGCTATATCTGGGTAAATCCTGAGTTATAATGTGGTTAACCTTCCCAGTCCACTTATGTCAAAATGTCTCTTAACCTCGATTTACATCCTATAGACATCTGAGTACATATATTCTGAGTTTTCCACACTGGAAGGCCCAGCTTGTAATGTGAAATTAAGTCTGAATATTATATCTGAAAAATATATCCACTAACTGGTGCTTAATGGATCTCTTGTACTATACCTCTCATATTTTCCTCTGCTCTCACATATATGGTTTATATTTTCTTTGTGCAAACCGCTGAACTACCATACTATTAAGAGAGGAATATATGTCGTCTTCAAATCTTACATGCTATGCAATAAAGCAACCTGCATTTTCTGCAGAGATTACATCGGTGATTGGCGTTAAGGAAAAACGGAGCCTCTGTCAACTTTTGTGTTCCGCTTGTCTTGTTGCAGTCAGGACCTGTTTTGTCAGCGACCTGCAGAGAGGGCTGAAGATCCAGGACGCCAAGTTTAACCTGGAGGGCACAGCTGAGGTCAGCGGGCCCTCGCACCTTGCATGGCATTACAGAGCACGAGTCACGCTTTTACCGGCTGGGCCACAGGAGAGCCGTTATTTACAGATGCTCTTCTTGCTGGCCTCTAGTATAGAGATCTGTGGTGCACTAAAATTGCGACAACAGCTGTTAAAATGCTCTGGCTTTTGGCTGTGCTCCTCACTCCTGGTCCTGGGGAGGCGCAGAGTGTGCTGTTACTTAGCACTTAATTGATCAATGAAAGTAGTTCATTACACAGTTCTCACCTCACCTGGCTTCTTGGGTCTGAATTGGTTGCTGCTATGAAGGCAAAAACAAACAAAAAAACCCATTCGGTAGGGCTCTCCAGGAACAGGAAAAAAGATCATTTATGGTAAAGTGTTTTTTTGTTGTTTATAGCGTCCAGACCCGCCCCCAGATGTGGACTATCCATTAGACGGAGAGAAGATCCTCCACATCAAGGGATCAATCAGGTGACTGCCTCCCCCAGCGGTTCTTGCAGTTACGAGTGTTACATTGGAGCGTTACACCCCTCTCACGGTTGCTTACTTTCCTTCAGCGAAAGCTCAAAGATTACTGTTAAATAATGGCCGTGCACAGTCACATGTAGGTCAGTGATGCATCTTTGTGTCTTTTGTTTACAATGTATTTTCCCGTCATTCATTTAACGCCTTAAGTATCAACCCTTTTCTTAACACAAGCTTGAAAATGACATACCCAAAATAAATTGGTTACTATTCTTGAACCCTTTTTGACTACAGGCACAATCCTTTCTTCTGAAAGGTAACCCTTGGGGGTTTGTTACTCTAAATATTATTAAAACAAGTTTACAGATGCTCAAGCACAGTGGAAGTGGAAGCTTTTTTTTTTCTCCTCACTGAAAATATTTTTTGTATTTGAGTGGATACAGATGCTCATTTGGCTGTGTCTGGTGGGCTTGAAACACAATGGAACCACATCAATAGCACTGGATCCCTTTCAAATCTGATGACAATATCACCAAAAATGAGCATTCTGCATGACTTTTTCTAAGCTATGTCTTGGCAGGTTTTGGAGACTCCAAAAGGACACGCATAAACTAAATGATATTATGGATCGTGATTGAGATTTAAAATACTGTAGATTGCATGCTAAATGAGAACACTTTTTATCTTAAACTGTGTTCTCACTTCCCCCTGCTAGTTACCCTTCCCCTTCCTCCCTCTCTCGATGTCCCTCTCCCCATCCGCCGGCAGCATGTCCAGAAGATTGTAAAAAATAAATAAATAAAAAATAAATCACCACTTGTGTACCAATATATTGATTGAGGTCCACTGATTGAAGATCAAATAGCAAATCCCCAACAACAAGTACAACAAATCCCCACAATTTCACATTCCATTTATTATTCAAAAGCAGGCGTGCTCTTTATTTATAAGCGTACAGATTAAGAAACCATTTTGAGAATGTATTTAGAACCTTGTAGTTGCGCTGATTATGTTTGAGAGAGCCAAACAAAACGTAGATAATTGCATTCCTAAGTACAAGTGCTTTTGTAAAATTATGAACTATTATGGATTTGGTTCACTGGATCCCCGCCATGAAAATGACACCGACATTACCCTGATTTGTGTAGCTTGTGGAAAAATGATTGCTCAGCAGCCGTCTCCTCAGATTATAATGGTTCCAATTGTTCCCATTTCCTTGGGAGTAGGAGTGAGGTTGTGCCATGAGTCCATAAATTTCATAAATCCGCCTAGGCTTGTCACAGGGCTGATTGGCTTTTATATTTTGCAGGGACTCGGTCATTGAGATGCTGTTTGAGCAGGACAATGAGGAGAAGTCAGTGGCAACATTAATGCTGGATGCTTTGGTTAAGGTAAGGCAGTAGTGTCAATAGGACATATCCGCACACACTTAATAATTAACATGCGTCCTATAATTAATATTTTGATTGAGTGAAATGTGTGTAGTGGCTTGTGATGTCTGATGTGGATACACACAGTAGTTGTCTGTGTGCTGCTGTTTTTGCCTGAGCGGTCGATGGGGACGTTCCAAATGGAGCTCTCTGCTCAGAATGCCCTCTTTGCAAGAGTTTCTGATTGTGCATGTGCGTGGGTGGGCGTGCGCGTTGCGTTTCTGTGTTTGTGCTTGTGTGAATTATAAGCGCCTTTATGTGTTCGTGCCTTAAACGGTTTTACCCAGAATCCTGTAGACTGACAGATGTTGAAGGTCAGGACCTGGGCAGCAGCACGGACCTCTGGGAATGACTCTGTCATCCAGTTGCTTTGAGGAGTTTCCTCAACTGAGGTGCTTCCATGTTACAATGGACTGTGGGATTAATGTTAGGCCTTGGATATTAGCCCAGAAAGTTCTCTAAGGCACAACTTTTCTCTTTGGAACCATCTTGCATGCCTTTTTTATTAGCCATATTTCATCTCGGCACCAGTTAATGTGTTATTAATCACATAATTTTTTTTTTGGCAGTAATTTAGTTCATTGTAATAAAATGTATATTTTAATATATTAATTATAAAGTAAATTCCCTCGACTCCCTTTTCTTCATCAACTTTTGTTTTTTAAAGAATATTGTGGCTTTGATTCCAGTGCCCCATTGACACCCGCAAGACCCTGTCGGAGAACCTGGTGGTGGTGGGGGGCACGGCCATGCTGCCGGGGTTCACCCACCGTCTGCTGGCTGAGATCCGCCTCCTGGCGGAAAGTCCGCGGTATCAGCAGGCCCTGTCCACCAAAACTTACCGCGTACACAGCCCGCCGGCCAAGCCAAACTGCACCGCCTGGCTGGGAGGTGAGTACAGTCACCCTGTCTCCTCTCAAACCTCTGCACTGGAAAAAAAAGTATTTTATTTTAGTCTTCTGTTGAAACGGCTGACTTAATTTTTTTTTTATTTTTTGCAAAATAAGGTAAAGCCAGGTTGCCAAGATTTGCCAATGCTATAAGAAAATTTCACTTGTCTAGCAAACATTAACTTAAAACAAGCTAATATGTTCTGCTTGAGAGAAGAAATGAAGATCTTAAGTCTTATTGCATGATTAAAAGCTTTTTGTAGTGTGCTTAACTTTTATTAAAGTGTAAGGTGGAACATGTGACAGCGACAGTGTGCAGGTTTTTTCCTGCACGTGGGTAAATTCATTATGGTGTGGTACAATTGTCAGCAGACCTGGGTCTAATACATAATTGTTTTGGATTGATTGTCCTTTCCTATGCATTACTGAGCTTGTCTGGTGTATTGGAACCTATGCTCTCAAAGTGAAAACCCAGCCTTCTGGTCCTTTTGGTTGGCTCAGTTGCACCAGGCAAGAGGAATCAAGCATGGAATAGTATTTGAATCCAAAACGATTACCTAATTGACCCAGATCTGGTACCCATTCATTAAAGTCTTAAGGTGGAATTGCTTTTCATTTGACAGCAACAGTGTGCAAGTTTTCCCACACAGTAGTGAATTCAGTCTGATGCAGTAGCCTTGCCAGAGGCTAATTGTCATCGTAGTCCCTGTACAGATTTGAACAGTACTATGGTAAAGTAAAAACATGTATTACAATTATTTAAATGTACTTAAACACACAGCATTCAAATAAATGAAATTTTATCATAAGAAATGTATTATACACTGACGGGTAGCCTGAGGTAGGTTTGGGTTTGTGGTCAGGGTTGCAGGTGAAGGAGGCAACATCCATTGGTTTAGTTGCTTTTAGGGAGACCATCTGTGATTCAGTCTGTCTGCACGCCACCATGATGATTTCAGGGTTTATGGGGAGGCCCTTCTGAAGCTCCAAATTAAGTTATTTCATTTGGGAAACTTTTTCCAGCTGTAAATGGACCTGATGGTTATTATGGCTTTTTTCCCCTTCCCTTGGGCTTCCTTATTTTCGTACAGATATTATCCAAATATGATAGCTTCGCTATGTTTGCCACTGGACATTCAACTAACTGTTTAAGCCCAGTGTTATTATTTTATTCTTATTCTGAAGGCTAAAATGGACACCGTCTGTTAGCCTGAGTCAATGTCGTTTGTCGTTATAATGATAACTATAAATATGTAAGTTTTAAAAATTGTCCACATCACACTACAACTATAACGACAAACGGTCATTCGGATCACTTTCAGAGCGATTGCTTCCTGCTGCTTGAACGATAAATCCAACCGAGTTTACAGGGCATCACGTGCAAAATGGAAGAACAAGAGACTATTTAGAGAAGGTTATCGTTCAGCAGTGTGGATGCTCGCATCGTTATCATTATAGTTATAGTTATAGAACATACTACTAACACTACTAATTCCGGCAGTTGCTTTATTTTATTTTTAGTAGGCCATTTCTTAAAAAGGTTTCATTCAGTCTATAAATTGTTATTTATTTATTTATTTATTTTGCCAATGATGGGGTGTTGAGCGCCCCCCCTCACCACACCCCTGGGCCTTATGTGACCTGTCTCTCCCCCCACCACAGGTGCGATATTCGGGGCTCTACAGGACATCTTGGGGAGCCGGTCCGTGTCCCGAGACTACTACAATCAAACTGGCCGCATCCCAGACTGGTGCAGCCTGAGCGCCCCGCCCCCAGAGTCCTTATACGATGCTGGCAAGACCCCGCCTCCACTCATGAAGAGGGCTTTCTCCACGGAGAAGTGAAGTCTCCAAACACACACACGCACACACAGCCTCAACTTAGAGCAGTGGTTCTCTCTCCAGGTCCTGGAGCGCTGCAGGGTGTGCTGGTTTTTGTTTTTGGTTTTAATATCAGCAACCAATTCAGACCTGATAAACTAGGAGAGGTGGGTTAACTGCGTAATCAACTGCTTTTTAATTGATCAATTAAGTGCCGGGTAACGACAAAAGCCAACGCACCCTGCGGCTCTCGAGGACAGGAGTGAGGACTACTGACCTTAGAGCTTCTTCACTGACCTTGCACTTTCAGCTCCGCCCCAATCTCACTGTCCGAGAGGCTACGGTAAAACTGGCTTATGTCCCACCCACCTAGGCCTCATCTGTTAACCCCCACAAACTACAGACCCCTCTCCAAGTCTCTGAGACCTCCCCATCTCCTTCAAACCCCATGCTTCTGTTTCTCACACCCCTTCTCTAGCCACACCCCTGTCAATCCCCTTCTCTGTCCCTCAAATCCGTTCCCAAGCGACACCTGTATCCCTCAAGCCCCTCCCCCAATTTAGTGCCCATGCCTCAGACCCTTGCATCACCGTACCTGTGTAACACTGTCATTAACACTGTTCATTATAATGGTTACCTTTATAACACTATGGTTCCTGGTGTCTTTCTTGTGAACAAAAGCGATGTACGGAGCCACGGCTTGTGAAATGTTTGGCTGAACCATGATGAGACGCCATAAAAGAGTTGGCGAGCCCGTCGATACGCACTTATTGGTGTTGCTCGTGTTTCATTTCAGAGGGCAGAAGCAGCTGTGTATAACGGTTTTTTGGGTTGCTGCCATTCCCAGAGGCCTTTGAGGAACACATTGGTTAAAGTGCATAAAATAATAATGCAGTACAGGTGTCTCTGTATGTTTCCATACAAGATTGCTTACATTGCCTTTTCTTTATATTTACAGTGTGTTGTTGTTACTGATAAAAGAAACATAACTTGATTTTGCAAAGAACAATATTGGACTGTTCTTTGTGTAAAAGGACCACAGATGTGATTCACCTGTTATTTATTAGCTTTTATTTACTTGCAGCGGTAAACGTTTGATATGTTAAATTCAGCTCAAACCATTACATTTGTTTAAATGGTTCAGCAGTTTACGCACCAGTTGTAATCATGCACTCCTATTTATGTCTTCTCTAATACTGAAAATAAAATGCGTAAACATTCTGATACATTGTTATTGTTTGTGTGTTGTCAGTTGTCAACCTTGGCACTTGCTTTACAAAATCTAAATAAAAATTACACTGCACAAATTTGTGTATACCTTGAATAAACAAACCAGTATAAACTCTCAAAAAGGGTGTTTAAATATCCAACAAAATTTGCGTTGCTACATTTGTGTCAAAATGACTACTTTTGTGTACAGTCAGGTCCAGTATTCTTGGATTGGATTATTTTTTTATTATTGCCCTTCCATTGCTAAGTGGTATGTGGTACTGTTTATGTACTTTTTTTTTCATACCCATTTCCAGACTTATGATGGCCAATTAGCATCTCTTTTGAATAGATAATTCTTTGGCTTTTCCCATGCTGATGGATGACACGGATTTTGTGTGCTTGTTACCCAATTTTTTTATAGTTTAACAGGAAGTCATGGACAATATAAGTAATTTATACTGAGATTAACTTTTTTTGTTTGGTTTTATTTACAATAGTTGTTGAGTGCCATTAATTGGCATCTATGGTTTTCAAATTAGTGCTAAACAAAAGAAAACATTGAAACGTGAGACGAAATGCATATAGTTTTCTCATATGTTTGAACACAACATATAGATTAGTATCTGTATTATTTATTTTATGCTGCCATTTCTCTTCATTTTTCACCTCACCATCTCTAGCGCTAGAGCTCTCATACATGCCCCCAAAACTTGCTTTTGCTTGGACATGAATGTGAAGCTTTTTCTCATTGTAAGCTGGAAATGATGTTTCAGGACACAGTGGCATGTCCAAGAACGCAAAATAGAGAAGAACAAAAGAACAAAGCTAGTTTTTGGGCCCCTTTCAATGTTCTGACATCTGGATTGCCTGGAGGGATGCGGTACTTTTGGGGCCCACCTTTGATTCCTTGGTGTGAGGGATGATTAACTCTTACATAACTGATAAATAAACATGATTACCACAGTAAGTCCTGCTCTTTCCCTGGGTGTAATGTGCATGGTACTTCCTTGTGGGGTCCCATCTGCTTCCAATAAATAAATGAACAGACCAAAGACAGGAAAGATTAGAACCTAGTGTGTGTCAAAGTAAACTTAAGCGTCTGGATTTTTCCTTTTCTTTTTTTCTTCTTTTTTTTTTTACTGGTTTTGCGATTTGGTAGTTAAAAGAGAAGCTGAAATGAAAATTCAATTCGGCGGGTCGTTGATGTTTTGCTGCCAGTGGTCCAGGGGCATTATTTAAGATCAATGGCACAATTAATTCAACAAGGTACCAGGAGATCTTGGCAACAGATCTGGAGGCTTGGCCATTGGTAGATTGTCCAGCAGAACGACTCCAAGCTTACATCAAAATGCACACAAAATGCACCAATGCCTAACAATGTTCTGCAATGGCCATCTCGGAAACCTGTGGTCTGAACTGAAGATATGCCAAGGATATCAATGATTCTGTTCTGCATGGAAAATAAAGCTCATGTCAATAACTATTATTTTGTAGTTTACAGCACTTTTTGTGCATATTTATCAAGGGTGCCAATAATTCCCACTGTATATATTAAATATACTATATATTCCAAAAAAGGAATAGAATTGTGCTTCTGTATTTTCACACCAAAGTTTTTTTTCTTCCATGCACTTTGTGGAAAACAAGATTTTACATCATGATATACCAGTGGAAACTGGTAAAAAATATACATGAATGCAGTCCATTTAGCATTCACCATATATCACCATGTCTGTTTTTCCCATCTGAATAAAGTGAAAAAATGCTTGAGAAATGGTAGACATTCTGCTCTCTGTTAACCGTTCCTGTTTTATCTGATACTGTACGTTTAATGAATGCAGTACACCATCCAGTTTCCTGACATAAGGATGCCAATGCTAGCTTATCTGAAGAACACTTGCAGTGAACAGTAGGGGGCGGCATAACAGCTCCAGTCTCCTCTGAGGTGAGGGAAGTGAATGTCCTGAAAGGAAATGTTCTTTGAATGGACTGTAGAAATCAGTGGAGATAGCTTTGAATTTGAGTTTCCTATTTTCAGTAAGGTTTGTTAATAATATTTGCTTGCTTGATATAGGGCTGAAAACATCACAGCATCAGTGCTGAGTCTGATAACTGGCTGTAGAGAAACATCATAGGCATATTGTACATTTCTGACCAAGAATACATGTATTGTGTTTCTGGTTTTTCCCCCCTCTTTTCTCTGCATTTTGGACTGATCAGTCACTGTGACTGCCAACTTGCAACTGTAATAGCCACTCCCATGAGGGGTCACTGTTGCTGAAGTATGTGCAGTCACCCTCTAGTCAGTGACTTATGTATACCGTGGTACTAAACAAAATACATTTGGATCCTGCACAGGTATCCTAATTATTGCAACTGATTATTTTCTTACAGTGCTAGCATGCTGAACAACTACTACTGTGTGTGTGCATGTCTGTGTGTGTGTTTACTCTCTTTTGAGGCAAGATCAATCATTTCAACCTTTTCAAATACAAAGTGGAGAGCTACACTGTGGACTGTTTTCTCCCCTCAACATTAAATACAGGTTGATGAATTTTACTTTCAATGTTTTATTTCCTAAATTAAATAGCAGGATATACCAGGATACAAGTGTTTGATTAGTTGCTTTAATCTATAAATAAACCAAAAGCCATCTAACTGATGCATGACTTAATAAACACTTTCCCAGGGATTTGTTTTCTAATCGTGAATAGCTTGGTAATATAGAAAATGATTGCGTCCTCTTACTGAAAGCCAGAACAACTGGGTGAGTGAGAGGTTGTTTTTTTAGTGAAATTCCCTCGAGGCAAGCTAAATGTGTTTGACATCTTAAGGCTGCCAAATAGTCTCGAAGCACACGAGTGCTACCAAATTATATAGCAAAAGCTTGTGAGATTCAAACCTCTACCATTCCTGTTTCCAGAGGTTGTTATGGGAGTGGATGGTCTTGTTTATGCTGAAATAGTTTCCGATGTCTTTTCAAAGGGATGTCAATTCATTCAAATGGCTTCTCCATTTTTAGATGTGCTGCAAAAAAAGATTTCAGTTCTCTGAGCTTTGAATCATGCCATCATCACACAGGACGCAGTACAATAAAATACAGTATGTTACTCCTTCAGGCACTGCAGTTATAATGATAATGATGTTTATCATTAATATTATTTCTGTGGTTGAATAACATCACCTGAGAAAACAGAACCAGTAAAATCAACATTTGAAAAAAGAACCTTCACTATTAAATGTGCATTGCCTTAGTTAAGCCTGGTTTGGAGGAGATTATGGGGCAAGGGGGATTGTGTGATGGAACTACTGTTAACTTTGTTTCAATTTGCCTCATTCCTACAGCTGCGCCTTGATGGCCAGACACATAACAATCTCCCATGACTTCACTTCTGAAAAAAGTATCCCCTGATAAAAACTACCCAAAAAGATATTGTCCAAGAAAGAATTACAAGTATAGCCACTCCCCACCCACACCCCACTGTAAAGACGAGAATGTTTATCTGAGAAGTGGATCCACTTTGCGGTTAACTGACCTGTAATTGATGCCTGGCTAGTCCATTAGCATTTTATTGCCAAACGATTTGATGGCATTAACTGTGTTTGCTAAATTTTGTAGAGCACTGGCACCAGATCCACTACCATTGGATCACATGTCAGCATCACCAAGTTCATACTCAGGTAATTTTTTTACTCAGTTGTCTGGCAACTGACCAGAAGCTCTGACCCATTTGTCGATTTTCATCTCATTTTTAGAACCCCAAACATCTCTCTGGAGTCCTGTGTGAATTCAGCGGTTTGACAAAAGGCCTCTTTCAGAAGGCGAATTTACCAAAAGGGACAGCTCCGCCCTGCTATCTCCTCTTCCTCCTTATCAAATGAGTCTCTGTGTCTGGACAGAAATTAGGGCACGTCGCACAGTGTGGTTTTGTTTGACCTGGTGTTGTTAGCCGGTGTCCGGTTATGGCGGTCCCCCCGTCTCTGGCTGATTACCGTACCTTTCTCACGTTTCTCTCCGCGGGCTGCTCCCGTGCCTCCATGTTCCGGGCGGGGAACGGTGCCACGAGGCGAACGGCCAAACATTTCGTCTGTTAGTCATTTCCTCCTGGGCCTTTTTGCGAGCGCATGGGTCCCTTGTATCTCTTTTTAAAACGAATACAGGAACCCACACACATCCTCCTCATACGGCCTTCTCCTCTCTACCCCCCCGGGAGACCGTGGCCTCGTTGTTCCTGCCACATTTGCTGAGGTGGTAGAGTGTTCAGCTCTGTGTTAAACGCTCAACTCCCACACGGATTCCAGGAGCATTCTGTGGGCATTTCTGAACGCGGGATGTCAGCGGAGATTTAGAGCGGAGGTGCAGAGCATGGCAAACGCCATCCTGCCAGAAGCTTGACCTTTTTATGCACTGCTTATCTTCCCAATTCTGTGCATGCGCCGCTTCCCTAAACACCTCAACCCACTAAAACCTCACTGGCGGGGAAACAAGCTAGCTGGCCCTGCTTGTCAAGCTCATAACCTTGCAGTACTATGAGCCTAACCAGGCTGATGTGACTTATGACTACCAAAGCTTCACAAATTAATTCATGAATGGTCAGTTCCTTCTCTCAAATCTTGATCTTGTGTCATGCCTCTTTAACTGGTGGCTACAAGTTCAGTGATTATTATCTCACTGGAACCTAGACTAGACACTAGACACTAGAACCAATGAGGATGCTAATCTAGTAAACTGTAACTTTCCGTTCCGTACATGCTAGAGATCCAGGGGTCAAGGCTAGCAGGCCTAGCTAGGTAGGATAGGAACTCTGCTCAAAACTCCCTGAGGGTGTTCAAAAGTCCCTGAGGGGTTAAAACAGTTAAAACACTGGCTCTCTACATTGATGTCCCCACGGACTGGAATAGATCACTGACTGTGGTGACCATGGCTGTAATTCTTCCAATGGTGTCAGACCATTGCCCAGGGAGAGATGAGTTCAACTGCCACAGCATTTCCTACCTTACTATGCAACAGTAACTGCTCTGGTGTCTGCGGTCTGTCTACAACTAGCTGCACAAGATGTGCAGTTCCCGCAAAAAAGAAGCAGGGTTTGAAGCCAAACTTTAAAACAGAACATTGTTGGTATTTCTGTGTGGTTGGTAGTAGGCACTATCAATGACAGCACTGGTAACCCAACACACCAAGCTTCAGTACCCAGCCCTGTGTGAATGCTAGCACGCACCATTCTGAATTTATGGAAGACCTTGCAGTAATGGCTATTCCCATTTGTTTTCAAGGGGAGTCTGACTTCTAACTGAGTATAAACTGTGCAAGGTCTTGCTGACTCTTGTGAGCAGGCTGTGATTTGAGCAAAATAGGTTCAAGGGTCAGAAGTCTGGAGTAGTGGTTTGGGAGTCAGGCAGATAGACCGAATGTTGTAATTTAAATTGTGACTGGAATACTGCAGTTATCCCTTGAGAAAGATACTTAAACTAAACAGCTTCAATAAATCTGCCCAGCTGTTTAAACAGCCAATATGTAAATTATAGCTTTGTAAATCACCACGGAGAAGTGTTAACAGTGCAAAGTAAATAATGTACATTAATGTAATAGAATTTGTAGAGGCGGATATAAAATAGTATTATTGGTAGAATCATCATCCAATGCCATAAATGATAACACCAAGAAACTGATATTTTGAAAAGAATACCACACACTCGAAGGAAAACGTACACAGAACAAATCTCTTGGGTGTGCATTGGCTCTGATTCTCAGTGTTTGTACTGATAGGTCATTGTCAGGCATCTGACAGGACAGTCCACTGCATGAAAGATTTGGTTAAAGGTTTTACCTTCATATTATGTTTGTGGTCTATTTGACACCATTCAGTGTTTGACATCTTTTAAAACCCAGTTAACATTTTTTTTATCTTGATACTGTATTGAATTTTTCTAATTTGGTGGGATTAAACATTAAATATGAAAGAAACATAATGGTATGTTTTAAAAACTTTACAACAAAGGTGTGTGGGGTTAGCCCTCTGTAGCTATATGAAATGTAGGAAAATATACAACTATTTTTATTTTTTATCTCAGATTTGTGGATGATTCTACTGGCGCTTTCTCCATGTTGATGTCTTAACTTTCACTTACCTCAGGTTCTAAAATTAGATGTTTCTCACGTATTTATGGATAAAAGGCTCGTTGTTTGGGAGACAATGTGATGGCGACACACAAAGTGTCAACATTTTTCTATTACAATAATTTTGTGTCAATTCAAACTGTTGGGCTCAGTTTGACCCCAAACATAAAAGCGGTCGTAAAATCTTAACACAGTATTGCGGTTAAATGTTTTGGACAGCAGGGCCATTTGCACTTGATGTGGGGCCTACGCCAGCTGGATCAGGCCACTCTTAATGTCATGTGCTCCCCGTACTCTTCTCTGGCCCCATCAGCTGATTTTACATCTCTGAGCCAGCGGCAGCTGTTCAAGCCTGTTTAAGCCCTGCATATGTGTAAAAGAAGGGCTGCTGAAAGATTAATTTCAACTTTCTAATGTATATGGGGATGTGAGAGGTGAAGATGTTAAGGAAATTATAGTGGGTGGCCTTGGCGTGGATACGGCTTCCTCTGGTGCAGAAATCTGTGAGAAACGGGAGAGCAGGGTCTATAAAACAGCCAAACCCTAGATCTGCTGATCCATGCTATCCAAAATACTGCAAGAATGCATTTTGGATCAAATGGTAAACAGACTGGCTTTATATAATGCTTTTATCCAAAGCGCTTTACAATTGATGGCTCTCATTGACCCATTCACACACACATACCAACGGCAACTGACCGAGCTACTATAAATTAATTTGCCTGCTGGAAAACATATAGGACCAGAACCACCTTGTTGTGTAAATAAAATATAATTAGAAAATGGTAAAAATGAAACAAAATTTTCCATAGAAAGGTGGGGGATATGTATTTAGGCTGTGCCCCTGAGTTTCTCCACTACAGCCTTTATTTGTTGGATTATAAAAATAAAGCTTGCATCGGTGACACCATATGCGGAAAAGCACACATTCTGCATATAAACCTAATGTTCCAACAGTAAATAAAGAATTATCTTTGGCAAAGACTTAACGCTTTCCTTCAGGCCCTGGGTTCTGGCAGAGGAAACCTTCACACAGCTACATGGTGGCAAATCTACCTTGACCAATGTGAAACCAGGCACATTGCTCACACCTTGTGTCATCCTCATATCTACATAAGTGACACAAGAATGGACAGAGGTCTAATAAGTGAATGCTAATGGCACCCAGAGGGAACTGTAGCATAACTACCCTCTTTTTTGCTTTCTGTCCAAATGTTTCATTCCTATTATTTTATTTGTAATTCCTCACTATCTCCCTTCTGTTGCCATTGGCCCACTTCTCTTCCATGAGATTACCCATCTTGGCTCATAACTTGCAATACACTTGCAGATAGAATCATTAATGGTCTTGCAGAGTGAGCCACAGATTCACCATATTAATTCTGTGAGATTCTGCTACAGAACATACAATGCAATTGTTGAGACCGCTGTAAACAAATTAGTACTGATGAGCTTTGGTTTAGGAACCCTGTGGGACAAGGCTGCACATTTTTGGTGCTCGGAGTCCGTGTGTATCATTGGGAATCTGTCGCCCCTCCGTTTGATTGAATGCCGCAACTGAATGGGAACAGGCTGCTGACCCACGCCACAGCCAGGCTGGGATTGGCCAAGACTCTGGGAAACAGGTTGGAGTTTGAGTTTCCTTAAAAAAAAAAAACTCCCCCCCACAACCCCCATACTTGGCAAGTGAGGCCAGGGTATATGCCTGCAAAAAATAAAAAGTATGTAACAGTAAGTAACAGTTAAAGTATATATTTACTGTTTCAGTTCATCTGAAAGTTACTCTGCACTTCTGAGTTGTTCTTGCTGCCCAGTGGGGATGCCCATTGGGTTTGATTTGTGGTGCAGGGGTCATCGGCTGTCCTCAAAATTGCTTGAATCATAATCATAGGGGAAAGGCTGCAGGAAATGAAAAAGAAAAGTGTATTTTTTGACTGCATCTTCTCAGTATGTTATCTACTTTGTCCTGTGGTCAAAAAGGCTTTGGGGGGGGGGGGGGGGGGGTTATAGTCCCAGTCTGTCAGGCTATTGATTAAATAAAATTGACTAAAAGGTGCTTAGGGACCATGTTTGACCCATGAAAGCCCTGATGACTAGACCCCAGAGGGTTGCACAACTCACACAGGTGCCTGAATGACCAGCAGAGATCCTGTTTCAGGCCAGGAATATAATACCCTTTTTGTTCAGGCTAGTGTTATATACGTATAAATAATTTTCTTCAATAACCACAGGAAGTTCACTTTAGGTCCTCTTCACTGTAAATGTGACTTGCATTCTATGCTTCACTCAGTCTTTCATAGATTTCCATCCATGGAGTATAAATTCTGTGAATAGTTTATATGTTTGGTCAAACAATTTTGTATTAATTGCATTCAAGTAAAGGTTGACTCAAATTTGGCACCAATCATGTTTAAAGTGAGCTGGACAATGTTAAAAAAAAAGTGCCTTATAGCCATTGTTAACTCTTTCTACTTTGCCCTCCAAGAGTGCAATTCCCATCTATTTTGTACTAGTCCTATAAAAGTGTCAATATTTAAAAAACTATTTACTGAACACACATGGTTGACAGATTTGAGACAAATTCATGTCAATGCATGTACATCCTGTGTAGAAAAATGATACATTAAAATTCAAAATAATTACAAATAGTTTAGCACTAATATCTTGATTTCTAAGTCAAGGACCAACTCAGAACTACTTTATATTTGTGTACAGAATTTGGTAAAGATATCAACGAGCATTCAAATTCCATATAAGTTCTCTCAGATGTCCTCAAGTGCCCCCAAATCAAAATAAAGTTCTCGGTCAAATAATCGTATGCTTCTGGCACAACAACTTGGGTTTTAATGTTAAAATTAAAGAATGGCGAATAATTACCAAGAATGTGCAATAGGAAACAAACATATCTGTTTGTCATGAGCCGAGTTTATCCTGCCAAATATTCAGCATGCTGCAAGAACATTAATGATTCTATCTGCTGATAAATTGTCTGTGGGAGATATACTGTACATTTGAACAAATATTTCCTAGTCTCCTAGCAGATCCGGTGTTAATTGCATTACTTTTGCTATTTTCTTTGGTGATGAGAATTGGCGGTTCCAATGATACGTTTTTTTAAAGTTTTTTTTTTAATGAACGAATTCTAGTCATAAACTGGGATTGTCATTGCATTCCCTCATTTGGTGGGTCTTTGCTGATATTTCCCTTGAAGTCAGATTCTGGCAGGATGTATGAAATATAAAAAAATGACATCAGAGGTAAGCAAAAGCCCCCAAAAGCCCAGTTCATCACCAAAATACTACTAGCAAGTGATTCACGTTCATGCTAAACCAAGGTTTTTTCTGAGCACTTCTTTCAGCACCTCTGCCATACCTACAGTTTTAGCTAGCTAACTAAAAGTATTTAGTTTCTTCTGACTTGCCTTCCTCTCATTTCATTTCTCGTGTGTCAAAACAATTATGCAAAAGTATTCAAAGATGTGTTAGCCTTACCTCTAATGAACAACACACCTGCCGCATGTGATCATCCATCCATCCATTCATTATCTAATCCGCCTATGGAGCCTTTCCCAGCAGGCATTGGGCAAGAGCCAGGAATGCACCCTGGATATGCTATGCTGCCAATCCATTGCAGGGCACTCAACTTTCACTCACACGCTCATACCTAGGGGCAATTTAGACTCTTCAATTAACCTATCCTGCATGTCTTAGGACTGGGGGAGGAAACCAGAGTAAACATGCAAACTCCGCACAGAAAGGCCCAGGCCAGGATTTGAACCCATGACGTTCTTGGTGTGAGGCAATAGTGCAACTCACTGCACCACCGTTGTCTAACCCTTGTGTAGTCTTAACATTCTATATACTCCACAAATTTGTAAACCCCAAATCTATTTTGCATGAACAAACAACCTGTCACTAATCACAAAATTTGTCATCAAATGTCAAGTTGAAAAAAGATAATTTAGGGGGTTTTCTCTGCTGTTAAACATAGTGGCAGTTTGTATACTGATCTAATCAGTCTGCTGATGATGCCATTTCCTTGGCTCTCCTTTCCTCAGAACATTTAGATATATTGATTACAGCAACTTGCAATAAAACTCATAGCTCTGGATCTGTGCCACTCTATTTACAACAAGCAAGGATGCAGGTGGTGAAAGTTGGCAACCTTACTCTCCTCTCCTTTGGTTCTTAGAACCTGTGTGCTTAGTTTTATACTCTCATTCTAGCCATGATGGTGTAACAATTGTGTAGCATGTAGACCATTTTAATAAAGGCATAAGTGTCTTCACTTTTTGTTCAGACCTAATTTTTTAATTCAATATTATATTCAGTATTAATTAATTCAATATTATTATTTAAGTTCAATATTATTTTGAACTTGTCAAGTGTATTAACTGGATGTATCATGTTTCTTATGGTAGTTTGGCTGAAGATCACATGGCACAAAGGATATCCCACTAACCCAGATTTTATACTCCTTTCATCTCTTCCATCTGCCAGACAATACTGTAGCATTTTATCTCAATGTCTTCAATTCTATATTTGATACAGTACTTTCTCCTGTTATTCATTTGGCTCTGAATGAGCATATGCATACACCCATGTTGTTTAAACATACATATAGAGATATATATTGTTTTGTCTATTTTTAATATGTTAATTTGTATTCCTTTAAATGAGAGCTTGTGAATACATGCATGCAGTACCCATTGGCAATAAACTTTGAACTTGAACTGACACTGTATGCCAGGCACAATGACAGTGGGTTTTGTTTGACCCTGTTTGAGACTGTGCAACACTCAAAGCTGACTCCCTGGTGCAGGGCATTTTGCAGACACTAGCGCTCCTAACAGGGGGTCTTAGGGCCATCTTACGGTCATCCCTGCTGTGTTCCCTGTACCACCCCCCACCCCCTGGGGCATGACCCCTGTGATTTGCAGGCTTCTGTTTATGTTCACACTCACACTGGGCCTCTTTCAGGATGCATAAGGCCAGAGCCAAAACAAACAGCAAAACATAAAATTACATAACATGGTCCGCAGGAGAGCAGACATGGGAATATTCTCCGTTCCTTGACAGAGAAGTTTGATTTCTTATTCTTTCGCGAGCATCTACCTGTGGCCATCTGATTTCTGGTGCTTTTATGGTTTCTTATGAGACAGTGCCAGAACAAACCTGAATCCAATTCCAGCAGATCAGCGTGGTTATAATTGTATTCTTCCTTCCCCTTAATAAAATATGTCACTCTCTCAGTTCAGCTCGACTTAGAGTTAGCTGGATAAGTCTACCAAGTAAAACTTGGAATAGCCGTTTTGGGTTTTACTCTAGAGAATTTATCCAGCTAACTCAGTAATCCTGCTTCATGATATACTCCATTTCTCAGGGCTCTTGCTGGCTCTCACTCTCCAGAATTTATGGAGCATGTGGCTGCAATCGAATAAGCTCGCAAAAGCAATGGGGCATTGTAAATTTGGGAAATGAAAAAGAAAATGGAAGCCAGGAAAGTCCTTCCCAAGAAAAAAAAAAGAATTATATGGACAAACATAACTATGCCCACACAAATCAAATATTTATTCTCACATCACACAAGCATCTGTTGAGCTATCCATCACTGAACACTTGGGAGGTCCTGAGGTGCTTTCCCCACCCTCAGAATACCCACCAGCTTATCTTTTTAAGCAGGGGTAGTCACAACAACAAAAAGCCAGGGCAGTATTGTGGCGTGGGAACAAAGTCTTGTTCTGGCTGGGGGGATGGGTGAGCCCATTGCATCCTGTGCCCTTATCCAGGGCTACTTACGCAGCTTATATATTTATTTTTTATTCCATTACTTTGTACTTTCATTACTTTATTACTTACAGTAAAAAAATACTGTATGTAATAATTAGTGACTTAGTAGTAGTAAGTAGTATTATATTGGTGTCTCTGTGTGGACAGCAAAACTGCAACCCCCTCATTGCAAGACTTGGCTTTTTTCCCAGAATGTTGCTCTCCTGTCCAGGTTGTACCCATTTACAGCACAGCGCAGAGGAGAGTAACTGGAGCTTTGCGGTTTATAGCCCTTACCTGGCACATTTCCCTCTGCCAGGACCTTTTGTGGAAGGGATGTCAGTTAATTTTCAAGCTGCTACTTGTACGCCTAAATCACCCTGTATGTTCTCCCCAAAAACCCCAGTACCCCAGCTGTAAAATAAGGCTTGTGAGTTTTTTTCCACAGAGATTATGTTAACCTTTATAGGTCCTCATGGGGAAAGATGCTTGCCTTTACACTTTAATGAATTACATTAAATACATACAGTGGGCTCCAGAAAAAAAAGGCTGCATTTAGTACAACAACATGGATCATGGTCTATATTTTATGCCCAAACATACGGGAAAACTATATACTTTCATTTCATACATCAATCTAACAAAGTGACATTGGCAATACAATTTTACTGTAATTTAGTTAATATCAGTCTAAAGGAAGTATAATGTGTCATTCCATCACTTCCTGTTTCACTAGAGTAAAATGAGATAACATGCATGCAAATTCCCTTTGTCATACATCAGCATGGGAAAAGCCAAAGTCCATTCAGAAGACACAGATGGTAATTGACCATCACAAATCAGGTACATAAAAATGCATAAGCGCTTAACCCCTTCAGTATCAACCCTTTTCTTGACACAAGCTTGAAAATGACATACCAAAAATAAAATGATTACTATTCTTGAACCATTGACTATAGTCCTGGTGTTCTGCAAGGTACCCTTTTGGGGTTTGTTTTCCAAGAGTTACAGAAGCTCAAACACAATAGAAGTGGAAGTTATTTTTCTCACTGAAAAGATTTTCTGTTTTTGAGTTGATACAGATTATTGTGGCAGTGCCTGGTCCAATTAGAAACACAATGAACACGCAGCCAAAGATGTTTTCACAGTCTTTGTCAGAAATATTCACTCAAGGATACTCAAGAGGCCACAAGGATGAGAGATTCCTTGGAAGTCCTCCAAGGAAGTCTTCTATTTAGGCATAGGCATCAAAATTTATATTATTATTTTTTTGTAAAATGTCAACCTATTTGGCCATAACATCTATTTTTGCTGAAGCATCTCAGCATGCGTATTGAAAATGCTACGATTTTGTTATACAGGCAAAAACATGCTGTGTTGTTTTATGCAAGCCTAACAATCTATACATTGTTGGAAATGTGGGGGTGCATAGGGGGCGACGTGGTTCAGGCAGTAAGAGAAGTCGTCTGGCAGTCGGAGGGTTGCTGGTTCGATCGTGTCGAAGTGTCCCTGAGCAAGACACCTAACCCCCAAATGCTCCTGACGAGCTGGTCGGGGCCTTGCATGGCAGCCAATTGCCGTCAGTGTGTGAGTGTGTATATGAATGGCTGAATGGAGAAAACTCAATTGTACAGCGCTTTGGATAAAGGCGCTATATGAATGCCTGGCATTTACCATTTAATGTCATTAGTTAAAATACTTCTCAGTTGTTACTTAAATATCATACCACTTGCCAGTTCTAGGCTGAGCTGAAGTTATACTATATTTTTTGCTCACGGATGGGGATCATGCCTTTACTGTACAACTGGATTACCGATACTGGCCAGAGAAGGTCGTACGCAGGCTCATCGTGTTCCAGAGAGCCTGCACAAAATGTAGGTAATAGCTATCCTACGTGCAAGTACATTTGTAGAAGTATCAAATGGTGAAATGATTGAAAACAATGATTCCAGAGCCACTCTGAGTAAACAATGGACATTCTATCGATGATTGAGTTAGCACATTTTTAGAATTGCTTTATTATGCATTTGGTTTGCTGGACCCTTGCTGTGAAAAGGACACTGACATACCTTATTTCATGTAATATATGGATTTTCAAAATGCAGAGAAGGTGAGTTCCCCCCACACTTGTTTTGCCACCCACATGTTACAAAATATGGAACTGTTGTCGCTAAAGCAATGGCATCTTAAAATAGGTTATACAGATAGAACTGTATGTTTTAACATAAAATGGTATATCCTGTTACCACAGTGATTGAAAATTGCACCGTGAAAAAAGCAATTCATGCAAAAATAGCCCCACACCGGCCCAGACTTAAGCACTGTAAGGGCAATAATAAAAAGGAGTAATACATATGGAATGGTTGCAAACTTCCAAGGAAGAGGATGCAAGTGCATATTAACCCCACGGACAGTAAGGAAGATGGTGAGGGAGGCCATTAGTAACCCAAGGATCGCAGTTTAAGAATTGCAGAGATTAGGTGTGCCTTGGGGTCACCAAGTCTAACAAAAAAAACATAAAATGGTACCTCCATTCCAGCAAACCCTTTGGAAGGGAGGAACAAAGACAGCCCTTACTGAGCACACTAAACAAAACCAAGCATCTTGAGTTTGCCAAACCTCATTGGAATTTTGACTGGAAGAGAGTGGTATAGTCAGATGAGACCAATATTTTGGCCAGCAACACCATCAACATGTTTTGTGGCAAATGGAATGGATAAAAGGAGAAGCACCTCATACCTACTGTCAAATATAGCGGTGGGTCATTGATGTTTTGGAACGTAAACACAGAAATGTTGAAGTAAAAACAACAACTATGTTCTTCAATTCAGTCTCCAGACTTAAATCCCATCAAAAGCATGTGGTCTGAACTGAAGGGGTAACCCAAGGATATCAATGATTCTGAAAAGTTCTGCATGGAGGAATGGTCAAAAATCCCTTAATTGTTAGTATTAGTTTACAACATTTTCTGTGCCTATTTAAAAGGGTGCCAATAATTCCAGAGCCTTCTGTACCTTCTGTAGTTCTGCGCAGTGATTTAGTGAAGTACTCTGTACATATTCTTACAATTCAGTCTAATATTTCTATACCACACAGAGGCATATTGCCTATTGTTTGTCTTTGAGTTCATTGAAAACTGTCATGCTTGGAATAAAATAAAAACAATCTGGTAACTTGACGATGTTCATCTCAGTGGTCTTCATCACTTCATAAAAAGCCAGATGGAACATATTTCATTTGAATAAACCATTTGAGTGTGTGTTTCAACAAAATTCTTTATTTACATAACTATGAAGGGCAGTACCAGTTCTTATTTGCTTGTGCACAGCTTATGTCTTCTTCTTTGAGTTCTTCCATCATACAGTATATTCAATTAGATGTGGAGACAAAAAATGTATCCCATATATTTGACCTTTTGAAGTTACAGCGGAACTGGAGATGAAGGGAATGACCACCGTCTCACAGGATCTGATTAAATTCTCTCCACGGTAAGGACAGTAGGCTCGGCAGGATACAACAACCGACTGAAGAGACGTGGGAAATGCATTCAGTCCTTGTGCCCTTTCTACAACTCTGTTCTAGTTTTCCGGACCTGATCCTGGGGGCAGGCAATGTGAGCTGCTTTTTGGTCCAGTTCCGCTCTGAATGAACAAAGTCTGTTTCAGTCTGTGTGTCTGTTGCTTCCGGAGACCACTGCATATCCATGACAACACATGCTAAAACAAATTTACTGTATGAACACAGCACTCCCCTGTTACAACCATCCATCTGTGATATGCAATAACTCTTAATATGGTGAACTCATGTTTCCTGTTTATTTTATGTAGTGACATAAATATGTTCTGACTGCGATCTCAAGAGTATGTCACTGGTATTGCAAACTCATTTGTTACCCAAATTCAGTTCTATGTGTTTGTTTGAATTGCTCCAGTGATACGCATATAATTTCCCTACCTTTGCGCCACTATGGACAAGAGCATCTGCTTAACGAATGCATATAACAAATTTAAATAAAATGTATTCGCCTGGGAGATTAACACAGGGTGCACCTGCAAAGACCATGGGGACACCAATCACTGTAATACGCCCATACTCCCTAGGCGGAGAGACAAATGGGTGGGATCCAAATGTTCCAGCAGTTCCCAGAGACGGGTGGGAACAGCTGCATCAGTGACCCCTCTTGCCGTCCACTGCCCTGGGATGGCCCACCTGCAGGCTCCACCTCCCAGCCCAGACTGGTCATGTCTGGCCCTGTTTAATCTGGGCTCTCACATTGAAATGGCCTGCCCTGGGCTCAAGGTTAACACTGCCACATCGATTGTCTCCAAAACCTGAAAGAGCAGTCGGTATGAAAGTTGAATTAAGATAATTTGAATTGGAATATAGTCCGAGGGCCTGTTTCACAAAGATAGCCAGATAACCACACAGATAACCTGGCTATGACTACCTATTGTGGCAATTTAGCATTTTTACATTTACATTTACATTTTTGTCATTTGGCAGACGCTTTTAATCCAAAGCGATTTACAAGTGCATAGGTTCTACCATGTAGGGACTACAACTTCCACATTCCCACAGGAAAATTCCGTGACGTCCACCACGAATGACGTCTAACTTGGTTCAGCCAATCCCGTAATGGCGGGAGCAATAAACGGTCCCATATAAGAGCAAGACACGTTCTTGGGATCTCTCTTCTGCTTCTTCTGCTTCTTCTCTTCGACGCACCCTTTTAGGCCATTCGCTTCAGCTCATCTGCTCCGAGACTCGGACAGAGGCTGAATGCTGCACAGTGCACTACCAGGCCTACGGACACACCTTGCGGTAACTTTGTGGCCTATAGTGAGTGGAAACTGGTGTACGTGGAGCGCTACATCAGTTTACCCCTGCAAAGCTCACCAAAGAACAACTGAAGCGAACATCCTTCCAGCAACTGAGTGGACCAGACGACAACGCGCGGCTAAGACGCCCCAGCCTGCGCACCTCTCCAGTACATTCACATTACCATCGCCGCTTCTACAAGGACAGCACGTCTTTTTTATCCAGCAATGCGTATGGACTCAGTAAGACAACAAACATTCAGGCATAGCCAGTGTTTAGTTTAGTCTAACTGTTTTTGTGAATCTGTGTTTCAATATTTACCATCCTACCATTGTAATGTGTTTGGTTAGCTACATATATATGTATGTGAATTGATTCGTTGTCTTTTGCGCATATATAGAGTAAAACTACGCGAGTAGTCCCTTCTCACAGCTAACTTTAACTCATTACCACACCCAGAACTCTAGCTTACCCAAGCTAGCTACTCCCACTTTTACCTTTCCTTTGTTCACGCGACACGCGCGCTTGCTCGCGCCCACACACACGCACAAACCCTAACTTCCCCTACTAATTCCCGTTAGTTTATCTGTTCTGTGTTTGTACGTTGTTTAATAAATATATTTCATATATTTTAAATAGCAGTCCGTTTTGGAATCACAAAGACATGAGAGCCGAGTTAAAGCAGTCTTTCGAAGAATTTCCAACCTTCAGGTTATCGGTGTGTTCAATCATTAATATTGGTTATTTTAATTATTAATTGAAATACTAAATTTGTGGTTGGATATTTCTGATAACAGTAATTTTATGAGACTGATTACTTTTTGCAGTTATACTGCTACATAACATTAACTGGCGCCCCGGTTTCGTAGAGAGTAAAATCCCTACGTTATTTGGCGGCCCGTGCGAGGACCCTACATAATTTGGAGCCCTGTGCGAGGACCCCTACATATTTTGGAGCCCGTGCGAGGACCCCTACAACCATAAGTCAAAGCATCACATCCAGAACTAGGAAAATACACATGAAATGCTGTTCTAAACATAGTCGTCATCACAAGTGGCAAAATTTTTTTTTTGGGGGGGGGGGGGGGGCGGGGGTTAGACAAGGATAGGGGTATCAGAAAGGAGGGGCGGGGGAAATCAGGAGGGAGGACTAAGGTAGAGTTTGAAAAGGTGGGTTTTGAGTCTGCGTCGAAATAGGGGGAGGGATTCTGCTGTCCTGACTGTGGTAGGCAAGTCATTCCACCACTGAGGAACCAGAACGGAAAACAGGCGTGAACGTGCAGCTCGACCGCCAGGTGCACGTAGAGAGGGAACCATAAGGCGACCAGAGCTGGCAGACTGGAGTTGTCTAGCTGGGGAGTAGGGAGTGATCAAGGAAGGGGAGTACATCATATCGAGAAAGGGAGTACATCATATCGAGTCAGCTGACTGTCTAGTTGGGGTAAAGGCTATATCAGTAAGCAGGGTTACTGAGTTAGCTAGCTGGATAGGTTTACCAACTAAAACCCAGAACAAATGTTTTTAATTGAGTGTTCAATGTTCCAGATTTTGGAGGGTTCCAGATTTTGTAGTTATCCAGCTAACATCATAATCCTGCTTTGTCGAACAGGCCCCTGGAAGGAGAGAAAATCAGTTGTTTCCATGAATATGAGAGAAGCCCTCTGACCTGTTCTGCACATACTGGAAGGAAACCTTTTTTTTATTGTTGGATTCCTCATATTGTCTTGTGCTGGGATGTAAGTGTGAACTTTCCCACTGTGTTCTTCTCTGTGTGTTTCTGAGTTCCCCTGCTGTTTTTTCCTGTTCTGTACTGGTGCTCCTGGGAGCAATTCCCTTTTACAGCTCTATTTGCAGAACATCATTTAATACTCCATCAGACACCAGACACCAGACACCGGGTCAAATACGTAATTGTTTTGGAATCAAATACTTTTCTACACTTTGCTGAGAAAAATGAATGTAATATAATGCTCTCAAAAAATGCAAACTGCTTTCTGGTCCTCTTGGTAGGCTCAATTACACCAGGCAAGATCAATTCATTCATTCATTCATTATCCTAACCCGCTTATCCTGAATTGGGTCATGGGGGGGTGGAGCCTATCCCAGCATACATTGGGTGAAAGGCATGCAAACTCCACACAGAGAGGCCCTGGCCTACGGGGATTCAAACCCAGGACTTCCTTGCTGTAAGGCAGCAGTGGTACCCACTGCACCATCCGTGCCGCCCACAAGTTCAATTGAGCACAGAAAAGTATTTGAATCCAAAAAAATTACATATTTGACACGTATTTACGTATTTGTCAGACACAAAGTAGGGGACACTAGAACAGCTCTGTTTATGCGGTTGGCTAGGGCACAGAGTATCAGTGCTGAGTTACTAATCGCATTGTCAGCCAGTCAAAAAAAGAGATTTAATTGTATTAATAGTCAGTAGACAGTAGTGTGCAAAGATATGGGCACCCCTGGTCAAAAAGCCTTAAAATTTCCTCCTCAGGCAACTTTAACAGCTTGTTAGCAGTTAGCATGATGAGACATTGACACTACATGGAGCTTATGACAACTTTCAAAACAAGATGATAAATGACGTACTGGACAACTTAATGTCAACTCCAACAGTGATGCCTGTGACCTGTATGAGGTCAAAGGTGAGAGGGATGATAATATTGCTGTTTTCATTTGTGAATTTAAGGAGGAGTATGATCTGTGTTTACAGGCACATGCTCATTAGTTAAAGAATGTTTGTGAGAGACTCTTGTCTTCTTTGCCGATTGATTGATGAGGGTTTTCGGGGGTGGATTGAAGGAGTAACATGTGGTGCACAGAGCTACAAATTGTCATGTCTCCTCCCCACTCTCCCCCCAAGTCTTGCTTTTGGAATTTTTTCCCAATCTTCCTGGCAAAACACCTCTAGCTCAGAAATATTCATCGGCTTCCTTGCATGTGCAGCCTGTTTGATATCGCCAAACATTAGCCTTTGAACATTTCTTGATATTTATGGAATCCATTCTTCCTTCCACTCGCACAATATTTCCTGTGCCCCAAGCTGCAACACGACCCCAAAGCATAACAAATCTACCTCCATGTTTCATAGTTGGCCGGGTGTTCTTCTCTACAAAGGCTTTACCCTTTTTTCTCCAAACATACCTTCTTTGGTGGTGGCCAAAAAGTTACATTTTGGTTTTGTTGTTCCAAAAGGCTTCAGGCTTCTCATTGTTTTCTTTTGCATACTTCAGATGCATAATTTTGTGTTGAGGCCATTCTCACCATCTATCTGAAATCTTGGTCTTCCAATCATTGCCTTGACTTCAACTGTTCCATGTATCTACCATTTTCTAATATTGTTTCTGACAATAGTTTGAAACATTGAGAGAGTTTTTGTAGCCTTCTCCTTTTTGATCGAAATGAACCATCATCATTCTGAAATCCTTGGACAACTGTTGAGAGTAACCCATGGTTGTTAACACCAGACAGAAAAGCCACTGCAGTTGGATATTTTTGGGATAGAGTTACTTCAGAAAAATTGTAGCCCTGGAATTATACTCACCTTGAATCATTGAAGCCCTAACGAGTAAATCACCTGAGCCTTAGTAACCTTTTTTTTAAAAAGTAACAAAGAATAATCCAAAAGCATTCCCAAACTTTTGCACATGGCTCTTTTTTTCTAAAATAATTTATAAATAGTAAAAAAGAAATATATAAAAAGCAATCTTGCTTTAACATTTTCTGAAAGGTCTCATGTGTATCTACAATTTAGAGTTACGTTTTGCTTTCCATCAGATACAGATTAATTGTAACAAACCAGGGGTGCCCAAATCTTTGCACCCCAACGTATATAATGTAACTATTGCATTGCCATAAAATTTAGAGGATACTTTCAGGCACTCTATGTTTTGTTGTGTTATTTCCACAAGGGGGCACAATAATGGATAGTGACAAAACAGAAAGCAGGGTTGGCTAACTGACAGATAATATTTAAATTTTTGATAAAATTAAAAACAGTATAGATAATATATGGACAGTCTACAACTTGTATTTTAACCAAATAATTAACTGCTTATTTTTTATTGGCCACATTCATATCCTTTGAGAATGATGCGGGGAACAACATAAGCATAGCATATAATAGCATGATCCTGTTGGAGGTTATTTTCCAAAGCATCAGTCCAGTGCATTTTTGCTGTGCTGTGCATTTTTATTTACAATGTTCCCAATTTACAATGTGAAACAAAAAACATGTTCAGCTTCTCACAGAGATGCATTTCTGCACTAGCTATGTAATGGCTTTCCACTATTTCTCCAGACTCAGCTAGTATTATATTACTTATTTCAAACATGATTGGCTATGCACCAGTGAAGAAATCATTCAGTAGCAAAAGATCACGTTTTGGAACAAAAAACACATTACATTTTCAGCATAAATTTCCTAAAGCTGATAGCCCCAGTCATTAAGAACTAGAATGGGATGGGGCTAAACAGGAAGCAATGCATATTGGTAGAGATGGGGAGAAGCAAGGCGCAGATTGGGACGGATGAGCTAAAGAAGATTTCTGATAGGAGAATAAAGCCCCTGGATACTTGAGTGTCTCAGTAGTAGCTAGTAGGATTACACTGCATTACAGTTTGCTGACACTTTCATCCACAGCAACTTGCAGTTGATTATTCTAAGCAGGGGCCAATTCCCCCTAGAACAATGTGGGGTTAAGGGCCTTGCTCAATGGCCCAACAGCTGAACTGATCTTATTGTGGCTGCACGGGGGCTTGAACCACCAACCTTTCAGGTCCCAGTCAAGCACCTTAGCCACTAGACTATAGGCTGCCCCCATCCTCTTTACCACTTGGTCACCTGACCAAGCCAGTGGGAATGTTTCCCATGCACTTGTGTCTACTGAGCCCCTTGAAGCCTGGATGTGAAAGACTCAACTGACAGAAAAAAACAAGTCTACATGCAAGATTTGGTGAAGCATTAATCAACACACTAGTGTAACTATTTTGTAATTTAGTTCACAAGTCCTGTTTACAATCATTTATAATTATCCCACAGAAAGTAGCTGAGTCAACAGCATGCCATTTACATAGTTGACCGGAAAGCAAAAAATGAACACAGCGCTAGTAAATGTCCACGCTTGTAGTCTGCAGCAGTCTGAAGTATGACTGGAAATCGCTGCAATACTAAATACAGCAACCAACAGTGAAGAGAGCTGTCAGTGATGTAACATTTAAATAGGGGCCTCTAAACCATTATATTAAAATCAAATAGATCTTAATACCTTATATCAGGAGGTTCAACTGTTTCTGAACCACCAACCCCCACCCAGGGTGCAATTGCATCCGACAATTCCTCTTGTCCAAAATCTTGACTGAATGAAAGATCTACTTGGGCCAAAATGTAACATATTAACTACTAATTTCTTACTCTGCAACATTACTTTCAAAATGTTATATCTGTCTTAAAATATAGTGGCTCATTGTCTCTATCCTGTAATCATGGCCATCTGGTAGCTGTTTTTTTGGAATGCTTGTATTCGTGCCTACATACAAGAATACAGGCAAGTATTCTTGCCTACATACAAGAATACAATAATTTTCCTATAGCCAGGAATTCATAATGCCTATCTCATATGTAAGAGTTACACTTTCTCTGTCCTCTGAATTTGTTTTTGCTATCAATTCATGTTCATGTTTAGCCTGGTATTAGTGATCTCACTGACATCACGAGGTTTGAGATTCAGCCCAGATAGGTTTTTGGCAACCCACTCTCATAATATTTGGTATTTATTATGGGCATGGGCTTCGAATATTAACTTTGGCCCCATTGACCAACTAATAGTTTACAGAAAGGTTTACACTAATTAAACCAGCTCTGGCAGGAAATCCATTACATGACTGGACATAGTCTGCACAGTAAATATGTCAGGGGAAGTACACTTTTAGTATTCTTATAGCAACCACTGCTTGACACAAACCTGGTCAGTTTTGCTCCAATATGTGTCATCTGGGATGTAAAGAAAGAATACAAATGTTTTCTTTTTATTTTTTTATCCCATTTCTGAGGCATTTGGAATTCCCAAATACAATTGTACAGGAGGCTTGTCCTACAGCTGTATTACATTACAGGCATTGTCAGATGCTCTTATCCAGAGCGACAGACAGTATAACCATAACAAGGGACAAGTGCGCTGAAAGACCCTTGAGAGAAGTACAGTTCCAACTTGGGCGCGGAATGACCACAAAGATAAAAACTTGGACCTTGTGGATTAATCTGATGAGACAAGCAAAGGAAAGTAGCACTAAAACCATCGACCACTGTTAAAACCTGTAGCATCCTCTGTTTGGGGCAGCTGAACACCAGTGTCCAGTGATCTTCATTCCTGGTCCAGGTGAGTGCTTGTTTTTGTTGTTACTTGGTGCTTAATTAATCAAGGTTCCTTCTGAATTGGTTGCTAATATTAAGGCGAAAACAAAAACCAGTAGCCTGCCAGGACTGGGAATGAAGATTACTGCCAATGTCCATCCCTCAGAATTAGAGCAGCCAGTTGAACACTTATTTTCATGAAATGGTACTGTGTGAGAGGATCACACAGCCAGACTACAGGCGACGCACCAATCAGAGGTGTCAGTGTTGAACAGTGACGTACGGGCTATCCTGCTGACTGTAAACCTCCCTCTCTTGGAAACACTGGCAAATTGTACATGTGTTGCCTCAAAGCTACAATTGGTACTAGCACAGTCAAAATTGCATTTAGAACAGTAGGCACACCATTGTACTGCAAGTGCCTAGGGTGAGTACAAAATATATAGACATATTTTTTGTTACTTTTTTCCCCTCCCTCTGTCGTTCATTTACTCTGTCTACAGTGGTAGCTGGCATAGCTCTGCATAGTGTGCCCACACTGGGCAGAGGGTCTCACACCAGGATGTGGAGCAAACAGACAAAAATGTGGGTAAACACAGAACAGCATCTTTTCATTCGCCCTCAAAATAGCATAGGACCCATTCCTGAGGGATTGGCTGTTTAATGGTTCGGGAACATGTTTCTATTACAGCACGACCAGACGTAGGCCACCGGTTCCTCTTAGAGCCAAAGAAAAGAACTGTAGCTCAAAAAACAGATCCCCTGCCCTCCACGCCACCGCTTAAAGGCATTTCTTGGAATTTATTTTTATTTGTTTTGCAGTTTTGTTTTTCTTCATTTTATTTTTTTAATGACTCTGCTGTACACGTAGCCAAAATGTAATTACTCTGGGGCATAGGAGTCAGGAGAATTGATTTGCCTTGGCACAACCAGGAGCAAGGAACAGGAAGGTTCATCCAGTTTTTCCAAATCTACCAGCAGTGATGGAACACAAATACATTGTGGTACATTACCCAATACCAGACACAGAGACGCTATGCAGGGTTTATTTAGAGAAAAAGAGTGGCTGTCTCATCCACCCACATATCTATAATTCACTATTTAAGTTATTTACTTCACAAAGGACTTACTCTATACAATGCCCTCCATAATGTTTGGGACAAAGACCCATTATGTCTTGATTTACCTCTGATTTGCCTCAATTTTAGATTTGCAATCACACAATTAACATGTGGTTAAAGTGCATATTCTCAGATAATAAAGGGTACATTTTTATACATGTAGAAATTACAGCGTGTTTATACATCTAGTCTTTCTATCACCTTTGGAAACTATTATTGCTGTTTATGAACATGATGACCAAAGTTGTGCCAATGAAAGTCAAATAAGGCATTATGAAACTGAGAAACAAGAATAAAACCAAACCTTAAAAACACCTGTTAGACAGATCAGAAACACTCTCCAGGAGTCTGGTGTGGATTTCTGAATGACCACTATCCACAGAAGACTTAATTAACTGAAATAGAGACACTAAATAGCAAGATGCAAGCCAGTGGTTAGCTGCAAAAACATGGTGGCTAGGTTACAGTTTGCCAAGAGCAACCATAGTTCTGGAAAAAGGTCTTGTGGGCAGATGAGATAAGAGATTAACTTATATTAGAGTGATGGCATGAGCAAAGTATGGAGGAGAGAAAGAACTGCCCAAGATCCAAACCTCATCTGTGAAACATGGTGGTTGGGGTGTTATGGCCTGGAAAAACTCATACATTGTCTCATTGTGATCCAGAGAGCCTATATAAAACGTAGATAATATCATTCTTATGTACAAGTACTTTTGTAGAAGTATGCAATGGCGAAATGGACAATGGACAATTCTTCCAGAGAAAGTATATAATGAACATTTTATCAATGTTTCTCCAAGTTAGCACGTTTTTAGAATTTGAAACTATTATACGTTTGCTGGACCCTTGCTGTGAAAAGGACACTGACATCACATTATTTCCTGTCATATGTGGATTTCCAAAATGCAGAGAAGCATTTATATAGTGCCTTTATTCAAAGCACAGTACAATTGACGCTTCTCATTCACTCATTCATACACACCAATGGCGATTGGCTGCCATGCAAGACACCAATCAGATCGTCAGGAGAATTTAGGGGTTAGGTTTCTTGCTCAGGGACACTTCGACACACCCAGGGTGGAATCGAACCGGCAACCCTCCAACTGCCAGATGACTGCAGACCCAATGTCTGCACCACCACCAGAGCCAATGTCGCCCTGAGCTATACAGTTTTAACGCTTTCAAACAATATATCCTTTTACCATAGTGATTAAAAATTGTAGGGATGAATGCGAAAAAACCCCTCACCGGTCCGGACTTAAAGGGTTAATTATTGGCACCCATGCATTAAGTACTTTGCCACCCGCTCTTTGCCAAGATATCAGCACTGAATCTTATCCAATAATGCGTGGTGAAATGAGAGAACGCATACCAAGGGTGTTTGTTTTTGGACTCTCCTCTTCAGTTTACCACACATGTTTTCAATGGGGTTTAGTTCAGAGGACTGGAATGGCCATTGCGAAAGCTTGATTCTGTGGTCAGTTAACCTTCCTTTGGATTTGGAGGAATTCTTTGGATCATTGTTCAACTGGACGATCTGCCACAACACAGTTAAAGACAGTGGCAGCCACATGTTGGTTAAAAAATATCACGATTCTTGACAGAGTTCATGATTTAATGTATCATTACAAGGTTCACTTGGCCTATGGAAACAAAATAGCCCCATGACAGCACATACACTCCACCATACTTGCGCTAGGGATTATGTTCTTTCTGCATCCAGCCCTCTTTTTATGCTAAATTAACCCCTCTGGTGGTCAAGGTCTTATCTGACCATAGAACCTGTTTACAACAAAAGCTCTGAAGATGTTTAGAAAACTCTCTGCATTTACTTTTGTGATTTTATGACAGAAGAGGCTTTCTTCTGGTAAGCCTTCCAAATAGCTTGTTGGCATGGAGGTGGCATTTAATTGTAGTTTTGGAGGAGACTTAGTGACTCCAAGATGCAACAAAATTCTGCAGTTCTCGAACAGCAATCCTTGGTGATGTTTTGGCTCTTAAACCATCCTCACCGTGTATGGGTGCAAATACTTCCAGGGAGGTTCATCATAGCTCAGGTTGTTGTACACTTCTTATTTTCCTGATAGTGGAATGGGTATTTCAGGTGTTTTGTTTGTTTCTATAGGCACTGCCTGATGATTAATGAAGGTCAACAACATTTTGTTGAATTTCATTTGTGTGTTCTCTGTCCTTCCCCATGTTGATGGATGACTAAAGGAAGTCTGCATTTGTAACCCATAGAGAGTGTGAGAGGTGAAGCATCCATGGATATTTATAAATGACCATACCTGTCATTGTTTACTTTTCCAGTTAGTCAATGCTTCCCCAAAGAAGGGTCTGACTGTCAGCTCAGTAAAACACTTGGCTCCACAACACAACACTGGTACTCAGATACATGGCCATGCAGTATGATTACAGTATAACCCATCAACCTCGTTGCTCACTGTGTAGACAAAGCATAAGGCCTAAATTTAATCTGACCACAATGCCTTTTGACTGCTTGTTGCAGTCAATGAGACATGCCCACTGGCAGTGATGGATACAAACTATTAGAGACCAGTGAAGGAAACAGAAACATGTTCAGTGCCTCTGCAATCAGAGCCTTACTCAGACCCATTTAAATCATAGGGAAGGCTTACTAACTTCTCACTGGCTAATGGTAATATGAATTACGTTCCATTCGATTTACACAGCTTTTTGATAAATGGCAATCTAATAACGGAACAGAATTCACAATTCCATTGTGTATTGTGAAATATGTTCCATCAAACACAAGATGTGTAAATTTGAAACACTGTATTATTCCTTCCATGCTATCCCATAAATCTCAAAACTGTGATGCTACGCTGTACATTCACTATGTGATCCAAGCAGCCATTATTTAGATTTGTATTTTGCATAGTCTGTAATCAGTTGTAAATCACAGTGCCTGTTGTCATTGTCTAGTTGTTCCACTAGACAATTCCACTGAACTATGATGACGTAGCAGAAACTGAATCATGATACATTGGTTTAACAGCTTCCCCATTTCTGCAGCTATGTTTTGCACTATAACAACAATATTGTACGCTTCTTAATATTGTGACGCATGCTGTAGCATTGTTTCTAAGTTTACACAACCAGTGTTTATCTGGGAATGTCCCATTTGGCACAGTACCCACTTATTTTATGCTTAATACAAAACAACAAAAAAACAAAATCTTAAGTATATACTTTAAGCAAGGAGGATTATCTGACACTGACACAATGTTTGACTGCACAGGGAGAGTTTTCTGTTAAGGCAAGCATAGTCTACTTCATAGAAATGTATCAGTTGTGTCTAAATGAATCAAGCATATAAACCAGCTGCTTACTCATCTCACCATGTCTTTTCTTTTCTGGTCCACTAGAAAAGTTTCCTTACCAGGATTACAAACGTGTCTGCGTTCTTATTTCCTGCCCCGTCTCAAAATATCTACTTACATAACTTTATTTATTTGCTTAGCTGATGCTGTCTTCAAGGGTGACTTACCTTACAACGCTTATAGTGCTTCCCTTGTGTAAGCAAACAATAACAGTGTCTCACTTGGGATTAACACTCGTGCATGACCTTCAGTTTCTGAGACAGACTTCAAGCAACTGAATTGCATTTTATGAAAATGAATGAAACTTGAATTAAATTAATTTGAACAATTTGGTGCAACCTGTTTTATTTTATTTTATTATTTAAATAAATGTAACCTATTATTTTCAAAAGAATTTCACCAACTCAATTGCTTGTAATAGAATTTAAACAATTGAATTAGAAAATAACTACTTTCTTTCATTTTGTTTTACTTTGGAATAACCTCATTTGATTGTTCCACTAGAGTTATTTAGCTGACACTTTTTTATCAAAAGCAACTTACAGTTGATTACAAAAGCTACACAAGGGCAGGAACAACCAACCTTCCAGATCCCAGCCAAGCACCTTAGGCTATAAGCTGTCCCATGAAGGTGCAGTCAAATCTCACTCATCAATATCACTCCTTTACTGAAATTGACAAACATATGACTTAATGTTAATGGCCATCAAAAACATGGGAGTGTCACTAATAGCAACAATATCAAACTTCATTCACCTATGACTAATGCCATTTCCATTTACTGAAGGCTTTTTTTTGGCTTACATCAATCAAATGATGGCGAAATTATGAACACACGGAAAGTCCCAAGATTGTCCAAAATTGTCAACAAATTCCGATTATCCAGTTAACTCAGTTAGCCATGTACGGGAAACAGGGCCCAAAATTCAAGCCAAATGTTCAGGTTTTACAAATTGATAATATTAGTTTGAACAAGCCAATGCATGATTTTCTTTTTAAAGATATTTTTTGGGCCTTTTTCAGCTTTATTGGACAGTATAGTATAGAGAGACAGGAAGAATGGGAGCGAGAGAGAGGGGAAGACATGCGACAAATGTCAGACGGTCGGATTCAAACCGCTGACGTCACGGCTTGCAATGAGCATGCGGTCTGTGCTCTACAGGCTGCGCCACCGAGACACCCCAATGCATGATTTTCAGTAAAACCAATCCGTAAAATCACTTCAGATGAACAATAGCACTTTCCACATTTTACAGTGTACTATGGTAAGATGCCAATTTGTCTTATTAAAATCCAGCATTATTTTCAAAACATTCAAAACTGCTTTGTTTTCCTTTTGGCAAACAATGAAAACAGATGATCGCTACAGAGTTGCTTCACAGGAAGTCCAAGTCATGACTGCATCAAGTTATAGAATGAAAATTTAGTGGTTTTGACTCTGAACTGGTAGGTATCCAGCAACACAGTACTATACTGCACTCTATTCAAGGGAAACAATGGCCGCACCTTCAGCCACGCAAGTACCAGGTCAGAGCTGTATGTTTGAAACACATAGATGGGGAAACATTGAGTACAGAAAAACAGTACAAGGCCTTTGGGGTACATGGATATCTCTAGCCATAGAAGTTAGAATTTTTCATTATAATTGTGCCTTTATACTCCAGGATATTCCACTCCCTTTTGCTTTAGCAAAGGGTAGGAAGGAAACATAGATGATGTTTGGGAAATAGCTGCCATGATTTGAGGTGCATTACCCCCCATGGATATCCCTCAGCCTTGAGACCCTTTAAAAGGGGACAAGGGTACTGTATACCGTACATCCAGCTTTTGATAATTAAGCATGCTAGAAAATAATAATACCATGCTAGCAAAGTCTGCTGGTGACCCTTATTTCTCTGGGGTATACTATAGCTCTGTGGAGGCCAACTGCTTCTCTGTGGCGGGAAGTCTGCTTCTAGACACTGCTTCCTGATGGCGCCATTGTTGGCACGCCACACTTTTGGCCACCCCTCATGTTTCCACAGCTCTTTTCATGTCACCTCACCCAAATTTGAGAGGGCCATTGCTGTCCGGATGCTACCGGGGTCATAACCCCTCAGTGACAAGAATAGAACAAGGAAAAACCTGACCATTTTAGCCGTGTTGAGAACATCGCCCCCAAGGATGCCCATAAGTTGAAGCATCTCCAAAATCCTATCATCGAACAGAAATGTCTTTGCTGTTCTCACCAACAGATTGAACAGATTTAAAGGCAAGTTTTGTCTCACGATGCTTAACGCACAGTGCTCAGAGAGGGAGGCAGAGCAGATGTAGGGAGTGGCTGATTCAGAGGAGACCCCGCGGCAACCCAAAAGCACTTTTCCTGTGCTCAGATTTCCACAGATACGGATGGAAATGAAGGAAATAGGTGGACATGCTCTGCCTAAGCCGATGATGATCTAGCTTCTTCTTCAGACATGCATTATAAAACAAGCCAAACACGAAGACCAAAACTCCAGAATGGTGCTGTCGTAAATTCAGGGAGCGGGGTTGGAAAACACAACGGGAAATGAAATTCTGTGAATTAGTGGAGGAGGACGGGAACATCCCTGTCCCAGACTTCATTCCCATAATGTTCACATTGTTGTTCAATGGACTTTCAATCCTGACATTCAGTCCTCTCTGCCCTTTTGGGGCAGATTAACATCCCTTATTCATCCTCATGTTTAGTTCATATATAGGAGGAGGGGGAATCGCAACCTCTGTCTGTTCTACCAACAGGGTGTGGCACAAGCTCACTTTTCCAGAGGCCAAGGTGAGGTAGGAAAATAAAACCCTGAGAATGTGTTTAACTGGATATCATAGCTGGCTTGAGCCCCACTGTATTAGTGCATGTTTGGTATTTTCAAAAGCGTACCCTTTGATTCCTACAAAACTTCAGACTTGTTCTCCAGTACCAATTATATGAAAATAACATGGTAAACCACTGATACTGTTTTAAGAGGGGTGCCCTAACTGTTCTTTAAGGACCAACCCTTCTCTTGACTTAGTGAATGAACAGCTCTATGAACATGGTTGGATTATGTCCATACCTCTTAAATTTCAAACCTTACCCCTTTCTCTTGGCCTCTTCCAGACTTTGCCAAACCTTTTTTCTGTGCTTTTTGCCTATAAAGCAAAGGTATATGCACATGTATATGTACGTTTGATTGATTAAAGATGGATTCAGTTTCCATCTCAGCTTAGTCTAGTTTCCTCTGTCGGTGTCCTGCCTCAGGCTGAAAAATGCACAGAAAAATACTATACACCCCAAAAACTTTGGACACTTACTAAAATTTCTGTCATAGAATGTCATTTAAGGCATTCTGTATTCCTTAGCACTGTGGTTTCACTCTTGGTCCAGGAAAGCCACAGAGTGTGCTGGTTTTTGACCCAAGAAACCAGGGGACATAAGTTAACTGTGTAATTGACTGCTTTAATTGATCAATTAAGTGCTGAGTAACAACAGAAGCCAGCACACCCTGCGGCTCTCCAGGACCAGGAGTGAGGACCACTGCCTTAGCATATAACATCTTATCTGTTTAGCTAATTTAATTAATAATGGCTGACAATCAGTCCAGAAAACATACAATCATGGTTGTGAGTGTGGGGGGTAGCAAAGGGGGAGTTTTGCCCTGGGCTCTTAAGTGTTTACAACAGGAGGTACCCTTAGTGTGGTCCTTTCTAAAAGCAGTTTGTCATGCTATCGTGACACAGGCGTGTGGAGGACTCCAGCGTGGAATCCCAGGCTCCTGCATTCCTGCACCTTGGCAGGGGCCAGATCAAGTGCAACAGATAAACCCAGAGGGGAGTGGTTGCCATGTAAGCTGTGCGAGATCTCCACTGCCTGGCTCACAGATCCTTCCCACACATCTGCTTTATGGATAGGATAACAATTTCTTAGCGGAGGTTGAAAGGGCATCTGTCATGGAGGGTGTCATGGGGAAAAGGGTGTAGGGTAGAACTCAGTCCCATCTCCAAGGCTTGGAGATGAAATAACTGAAGCCAGCCCCCCAGCCAATAGCAAGTGTCTTTCCCACATTTCCCTTTTTGAGTAATTATGAAGGAATATTCATCTTCTTCATGCCACATCCGTAGGAGAAACTAATGTAGCAATACTCAAACCCACCCTACTCCTGGGATGAGGCCTACTGTGTGCAGTTGCTGTGGACTCCCAGTTATAGTATAGTACTGATAACATGGTCCAGGCTCAGTGCCAGCTTCTCAGCCCAGTGAATTAATAAGGACAATCTGCTTTATCTTCAATCACAGCTAATGATGAAAACACCTAGGATCGGTTATCTGTCCTTGCTATGTTCAAACTCCTATGATGTTCTGCTACAGATGGATACTGATCTAAAGTCAGAACTTGGATGAATGACTCTTCTACAATGTCTCACACACATACACACAACTATGAGGGTTGCAGCCTGTGGCACAGATTGCAGTAATAGTGTCGGTCACATCTTTTCCAGGCAATGTCTGACTCATGCCAGTTGTACTCTGCTCCGGTTGGTGCATTTTTTTCCCAGCCACTCTCTCTCTCTGACTCAGGCCAGCACTGCTAGGTTCTGCTGTGTTTTACTTGTTTGATTTGTGTCGGGCGTAACTCACCTCAAAGAGCACCTGCTGCAATGGCCATCAATATGTGGAGTCTGAGTTTATTTGGTGAATTTATGAGCCATTTTCACCGAAACAGGAAAGGCTGGATATATTATTTCACAGTAACCATAATGGAAGTAATACTTGCACAGCTGAGAGTATTTGTGGGTAGTAATCATATATGAACTTTGAGCAAGTAAGATCTTTGGGCCAGAGCAGACAAGTTCCCAGACTGTAGCCACAGGGAAAGTGGTAAAATCATCAAATAGTCATCACTCGGAAAAGTAAATTCTCCACAATAATTTGATTGTAATATTGTTTCAGTTTATTCAGTATCCACATCTTTTTTTTGTGTGCAGTTGAGAAGCATAAAAGTGCTTATTTATGACAATCCGCGTTTGAGTAGCAAGAGGAAGGACCAAAGGAGGGAGCTGACTGTTGGGAGGGTTCAAATTATGTGCTGAGGGGGTAGTGAGAAGCAGTTAATTCCATAGACTGCACTTAACTGCGTGGAGGACAAATACATGAGAGCGACAGCGCACAAACTGGGTTCCCGTGGCATTTCGTTTTATTGCAGCATCTTTCTGAGGATATAGCCAATATATGACCTCCATCAGTTGCGCTCCGTTACAGTGTAACCTAACCATATGTATTTTATTTCATTTTGAGCGGTAAACTAAGTCGAATTTATCCCTGCTCGATACGATTTTACAACTATCAAAAGGGAGTGATTTGTGTGTGAAAAGTGTGTGTCATGTAGCCTATAGTCTCAATGTAGGCTACATGTTGCTATGTAGAGTATAGGCTATAGATATGTCACTGACAGCTAGCTAATTATGAACATGCTGTAGCGAAACACTGAACTACTCTGGGCGGTTTGTCAGGTTGCGGCTTTCCTGCAGTAGGACTACGTGACGATGCGCTCATTCACTCACCACAAACTCTGAAGAAGGATAAAGGAAAATTTTACTCTGCTGCAAGTGGCGGGATTTTTGTTTCTAGGAATTCATTGAATCAGTTTTTATTTTCCTGAGCGCTTTCCTGGACCTGGGACACTTGGTGGATTTGTTTCAAAACAATAACTAAAGCGTGTTTAAAATCGGATTAGACACTCGAAATGATATCTCTTGCCGGCATAACCCTGATTGTAGCCGATATCCTTCTTCACTATTCACCTGTTCAGGTAAGGTGATCTTTGAACCGCAGTCTAAACATGATCAAATGTCAAATCGCATATAATGTCATTTCACAGCTGCATCCCAATTGTAGGCTACTTCACCTCAGGCTGCGAAGAAGTGTCCTGAAGTTATTTTTCATTCCGAAATTTTACTCGTGACTTCAGGATGCGCGGCAAATATTAACCCTTAGTCCGTGAAGTGATATAAAGAAAGTTATGCTATCTTGATTATGCCATAGCGCTCAGATTGGCACTCTTATTAATGCATTCAGTTGCGTTGTGAATCCGTGCCACCGCGAATTTAACTGAATGTTCGGTTTTGTTCGACATTATGTCGTTCATATAACTATCCCAGTTGAGTCACATTTACGAATTTAACGTGGTATATTAAGATTATCGTTGATGTGATCGATTTTCTATCAGCTGTCAGTCTATCGAATCAACTCTGGTGATGGTCATTGAGCAATATGACGAGAGAATTGTATAAAAATATAGAAAAGTACCTTGTACCTTGTATTTGCAATTATTTAGTAGACCTGTTTTCTGCCTATTTAACTTGGTCCTTATCGCTTAGACCCTCTATTCTGCATTGCCAGAACAATATACATGTAAATTGAGGTTTTGTTCTCTGTGGGGCATCTAAGGAAAACACAATGTAAGCTCACCACTCTGTTGGCTTGTTTGCCTTGATTGTACAGTGCAATTTACCCCCCTCCCCCCATCATCATCAATGACCATGTTATTTATAAACAGGCAAAAATAACAAAAGGAAGCCACTTTCAGTTTGTCCTTATAAGATATTATTTTCCATCACTGACATCATGGACCAAAACTAATTTCATTCCTCATTTTTGCCATGATTCTGCATAGCCCAATGACATTCCCCAAAGATTCTCCAGGAGCAGTATTGTTTTGTTTGTGTTGAAATTTCCAGCATCATTTTACAAATTAAGGAACACTCACAACTCCCGTAAAAATGAGGAATTCAGTGAAATGTATTGCGGAAGTATGAAATCCGTTTTTTTGTTTTTTATTCAAAAGCTCTGATTTTGGTATCTGTCTGCTCAGGCTTTTCTTCATTGAAACCAAACTAAGGGGAAAAGCAAATGTTGTGCCATGTGGTTCAGGATGCTTACTTAAAAATGTTTGTGAAGGGTGCCCTTAATTAAAACGCAAGTTGCTTAATTGGCAATAAATACATTGAGAGACATTGCCAAAGCCTGTAGCAGCTCGCTCTCTCTCTCTCTCTCTCTCTCTCTCTCTCTCTCTCTCTCTCTCTCTCTCTCTCTCTCTCTCTCTCTCTAACAATGCACATCTCATGGAATGATAGGGACATTCCCGCAGCATTATGAACCTTAGGGGCTTTGGGAGCTAGGTTTGAACCCAGAAAGTTACACAGGGGACTTAACCCGAGATGCTTCAGTAAATATCCAGACATGAACAATGAAAAATGGTGATATGTAAAACACATGTCGCCATGCATGCTGCCCTGGGAAACTCCCGTCTCATAAGTTCAGGAATAATGATAAAAACAATGGATGCTTCCAACCTTATGCAAACATCTGTGACATTTTTATTTCCTGGTACAGATTAGCGTTCATGGCATATTGTCACAGTCATGTTGGAATGGGTGACACCAATGGCCACATTTATAAACTTGTCTTATGATGGCATTGTATCTTAAATAGTGGCTTAAGCACAAAATCATGACTAATCATAGTGATTTATGAAATCTCACTTTGACTTGTATATGATTATATCTCTACTTAAAGTTTGTGCTAAACTTAAGTTAATTACCTGCTGCTTTTCTGGAGGTACTGCTGTGCGCTAATTCAGTGCTGTGTGCAACACAGACTTTTATTTATTGCCTGTATTCACAAGATGGTATCATTGTAAACATTTACATTCAAACTGAAGTTAATTTGAGATTTATGTACAGTCAAAGTCAGATGTTTACACTTTGGTTGAAGTAATTAAAACTAATTTTTAATCACTCAACAGATCTCATGTTAGCAAACTATAGTGTTGGCAAGTTGTTTAGGACTACTATGTGCTTGACACTAGTAATTTTTCCACTTTTCATTTTGAGCACATTTCACTTTTAAGTCACTATATCACTATTCTAGAAAATGATGTCATGGCTTTAGAAACTTTAGAAACTTTCTAATTGAAATTATTGAGCCAATTGGAGGTGTACATGTGGATGTATTTTAAGGCATAACTTAAAACTCAGTGTTGCTTGACATCATGGGAAAATCAAAATAAGTCATCCTAAAGTATCTATAGACACAGTAAAACCTATATCGACATAACCTGAAAAGCTGCTCAGCAAGAAAGAAGCCACTACTCCAAAACCGCCGTAAATAAACCAGACTACAGTTTGCAACTGTATATGGGGGACAAAGATCTTGCTTTTTTGAGAAATATCCTCTGGTCCAAAAATTGAACTGTTTGGCCATAATGACCATTGTTATGTTTGGAGGAAAAAGAAAAAGGAAAAAGTTGCAAGCTGAAGAACCCATCCCAACAGTGAAGCACGGTTGTACACTGGTACAATAAAATATGTACATAAAATATATGGCATCATGAGGAAGGAGAATTATGTGGATATATTGAAACAATCCATGACGAAAGCTGAAATAAATAATTATGTCTACTATTATTCTGATATTTCACATTCTTAAAATAAAGTTGTGATCCTGAGACAGAATGCTTACTATGATTAAATGTGAGGAATTGTGAGAAACTGTGTTTAAATGGATTTCGTATTTAAACTTCCGACTTCAACTGTATCACAGGTGCATAAGATAAACCTTAAGCAACTTCTTTAGGTCTGAGTTATTTTTCCAGCAGAAGCACAACTTGGGAAATGATCTTGAAATTTGAAATGGAATAATAATTAATTTATAAATATTTTTTATAAATGAAGGCCCATGTCACTAATTCTGCTTTTTCAGCACCCAGAAATTCCAAAACACCGGAGGCTGTGAATATACTTAAAACCATTTTAACCACCATAAATGCCTTTTAAGGCTTTTTTTGGTATTCCTTTATCACAATGGTGCTCAGTGCAAAACAAAAAATCCCCCAAAACACGTAACACCGCCCAGCCCATCACCGGGAGTTCTGTTCGGCTCGTTTCTCAGAGGAACATGACCTAGGGTCATGGACTCTCGCTTATCCTCATGCTGCTGTGTGGGAAAGGCAGATCTGAAGATCTTCAGTTCCATTGCCCAGAACAGACATCACCTGGACCAAGCACCGTGGTTCTAAGGGGTTTCCCATCTCATGTGGAAGCCCTGCGTCAATGCCCATTGCCATCTCTGCTCCTCTGTCATCACCCTCCCTGTTTCCTGCACTGTTTACCCTTCAGACTTCCTGCTTTGGTGACATTACTGTTATATGGATGTATGTCAGTCACTGACTTGGGATCAGTGAGAGTTGCACATTCTGTATCCCAGAGCTGGGGGTTGCCATCCTGTCCACCAGGTCCAAGGTCAGTCACTGTGGTAGCCTTTCTCTGTCCTTATAGTACCTGGAGTACTGGGACTTCACCCATACTGCAGATTGTAGGGATCCTATGGTTGTTCTCTAAAAAAAGCTATTTGATTTATATGAGGGATAGCATTAATACTGTATTTACTTTAACTTTAAAAACCTTAAAAACATGGTGTGAAAAGTTAAAATATGTATTTGACAGTGAAACAGTGATAAAGTTAATGGTCTATATGTGGATTTATATGTGGCGTGTGGAAAGATTGTGTATATAAAAATGTAAGTTAGTTGACTGTGCAGTGACCATTCTGAATGTGCACTAAGGGAAACAGTTCCCATTTGCACAACGTATGCCACACTTGACTGAATTACTAATGGCTGCAAATAAGTCATTTTGTTGGTTGTTGCTGATGACAGCATGTAGGGCTTTCTCAAATCACGATATCACTTATCCTGTCACCACGTAATTTCGAAATAACCTTTCGAAAGTTTGCTTTTAGGGCTCCCGTGATGAATTTGCACCGAAGATAAAACTGTTATGCAAATTCTGCTCTCTTCCAAACTTTTCCTGGGTTTTATGTTCTCAGACTGCATGCCCCCCCCCACCACCCACCCTAAGTACACACCTTTTAATATCCATAGGCCCCCAGCTGCAATAATTTGCCAGATCTGGAAGGAATTATATATACTGCATCAGTGATAGTATAAATGTCTCTTAGAAGCAGTAGAATAATTTATCGGGAACAAAAACACATTTATATGCTGTGCCTTCATGGTTCTGTCCTGGTTCTGTAAAACCAGGAAAAGATATGAATATGATTCACTTCTGAGAACCAAATGTTGACAGTCAAATCACAGATGAGGAACTGCTGTTGAGTGACAGCACCTCCCTGAAATTACATCAGTAGGTATACCAAATGGTCCAAATGAATAAAACTTTCCTTTTGATGAGAAGGATTGTTAAGTAAATATTCATAAATAGTTTTACATGATAAGCTTACATTGAGCCAATCAAAATTATTTTGTTCTATTCTGTTGCAATTTCTAAGAGAAAAGACAGTACAGTCAGTATAGTCATTGCTCCATGGAGCAGGTGCTTCCTTTTCATAAATACTACAGATATTGAGCTAAGTTGCTGTGCTTGACATAGAGGACATGGGCTGCACTGTGCTGCTCTACGGTTCACTGCATCAACTGCCTAAAAAAAAGCTGGTGAGGCGCACCCATGTACTCCGTCTCATGCTCCTCCTTCACTCATGCCCCTCCTTCCTAGCTTTTCAGATGATTCTTGTAACACTGGGGCTTTGGTTATGCTAATAGGTGGCGCTCACTGATGCAGAAAAAGTAAAAACCGTGACACTTAATGAAACATGAACATTTCTGGGAAATATCATGACAGCACTTCCTACAACTTACTGGAACTCTTATAAATCTATTATTTTTCTTTACAGTACTAGCTGGTTACTGTAAGGCTTTATGTAAGTTGCTATTAAACCGTTGAAAATTGTTTTTGAAACAAGCAAATATTATGCCTGTCTGCTGAGACTCAAAACATATTCTACGACATGAATGTGTTGCAGTAACAGATATCATGTCATTATGATATTATACTCTTTGTCATGAGATTAAAATTATCTTATTTACGCTGTAACAAAATCTACTGTCATGATAAACTTGACAGCACTTGACAAACTGTCACAGTAGAATTGTTAATGATAACAGGGTCACCTTAACAACAGTCTTCTCATGGTGTCCCTGTGACAAGTCTGCTGTCTTTGTCTTGACCGTTTGAAAGCACTAACATAATTGGAGTGTTTTTGTTAGCAGGGTTTCCTCCTCCATACTGTAATGCCATTTCCAGAGGACAGGGGGCACAGTATGTAGTCAGGAAATATGCTGAGCTTTGATCGCCCATCTGGCTGTAATTTAGGTTTACCCAAGGACAGCGGGGTTTTACTGTAATGGAGGCTTCTGTGTGTGCATTGCAGGAAATGAGCAACACAAGGTAATATGGTAACATGGGTTTGTGTTTCCCTGGTTTTATGTGAGGGTTTGTTATGTTTGTTAACCGGGATTTATTCAGTCAACTGATCTGACAGGGCTGACAGTGGCCACCAGTCTTTTTCGGTTGACTCACCCATTTGAGATAGAGATTAGTTGACTTTCTTTACATCAAAACCCAGTATAGAACTTCTAAAAGAAGGACCTGATTTATGAGCAGTGGTGTTTACTCAAACCCAGCCATGCTGCTTTGGTGAATTCTGCCTGGCGCTAAAGTCATGAAAACTGACTGTTTTTAGGACTCCCCCCAACCTCTTGTCCCGAGAAAACCCTGATAAAGGAGAGCACACCAGCATTGTTTCAGAGGAAAATGTTTAAATGGCAATACATTTGCTCTCAAGTAGTCAAGTGAGAAGGACAGTTATGATGGGCTGGCTAGGTTAATTGAAGTGGCTGTTGGTTTTGGCTACAGATGAAACCATCTCCGTATCTGTTCCTATGGTCTTAATGGATGCTGCCTTTGAAATGCTTGAACTGGATGAAAGAGAGATATTTTTCAGTGTGTTGCTTATCTAAGATTCACAGGGAGATATAGTGCCTCATCTTGGAGGGGGCCCTCTCACCTAGCCTGTGGCCAGGGAGACGACTATAACCAGGCAGACTTTCTGCACTGTCGAAACCCTGCAAAATGACCTAATAGAAAAATGACCTAATAGAAAAGGCATATGCAGACTGCATTATGTGGTGTTGGAGATTTTAGCAATGTTATACAGTGAGAATTGTAAAGTGGCTCTAGTTTTGTACACATAACCCTTGTGAATTTAAACAGGAATAAACACCTCCTTTGACATGCATATAAGGCTATAACATTGGCTGGGCGATACTCTATTACCATATGTTTGGCTTTGGTGAGAGAGGTCCTGTCTAAGGTGCAGATATATTATGTTTTTGCCTACTTTTAAAGGCTTGTGGCCACTTTGTGAGCGGCTTGATGACTGCAAGCCTGAGTCTTTGGGCTGGTAGCAGGGGAGTGGGGTGAGAGCTGGGGACCCTAGCATATGATGGCAGTCATATGCTTTTTAAGCTCCACGTTATTAACTTTAATTAACTTCAATTAACTTTATTAACCATAATTCAAGGTCTGATTTTAAAGAAATACCTCCTTGTCAACCCCTTCCCCAGCATCAACACCATCCTCAGCTTTTTAGGTTCCTGAAACTTTGAGGTGGGGGGCTCCACATCAGCTAAAAACAGAATGGAAAGATGACCTTTTGCTGGAATTGCCAATGCAGCACTGGTGGCTTTGAAAAGCTCCACTTATGAGAAGGCAAAGGACACAGGCTGTCATTATTTGTTTGACACTGTTGAATAACAGGCTATGTTTTGAAACAGCTGGTAGATGGTTGACCAGTTCAGACTAGCTCCCAGCTCAACTGGATAGGACCGGGGTACTGGGATGGCACGGAGGTGCCGGAGAGACTGAGGTGGTTTGGGGGCAATGAGGCTGGAGTTTCAAGTGACAGCGGGGTTTCGAGCTACCACAGAGCTTCAGGCGACCGCAGGGTTTCAGACCACCATTGGGCTTCAGGCACCCAAGGGACTTCAGGGGAACGTGGGGCTTCAGCTGATCATAGGACCTTGGACAATCCAGGGGCTTCAGTGTGCTGGACCTGGAGGGGCCTGGAGTCTGAGGCGGCATAAGGACCAGGGCCTAAGCATGAAATGTGGGCAGAGCAGGGGCTGTAGACAGCACGGGGGCCGGAGACGGTCTTTGCGCAGAGGCAGTGCAGGGGTCAGATACGGGTCTTGAGACACAGATAGCTTCCTGAGCAGAGATGGTGCTGGGGGCTGGATACGGGTCTTGGATGGAACTGGGGCAGGGACCTGAAGACGGGACCTGGGGCGGAGATCAAGCAGGAACAGGATTCAGAGCTAGATGGCGCTAGGGAAGGGGCCTGGGAAAGAACCCTGGGCAGAGCCAGTGCAGGGGCTCAAGACGGGTCCTGAGGTAGGGTCAGCACTGGTGCCGAAGATGGGACCTGGGGCGGAGTCACCGCAGGAGCCAGATTCAGAGCCTGAGACAAGGCCTGGGACAGCATTGGGGACAGAGCTTGAGACAGAGGCTGGGGCAGAGCCTGAGATGGATACTGGGATGGTCTGCAGATTGGGCCTGGAAAGAAACTGTAGATTGGGTCCAAGGAAGCACTGGAGATTGGACCAGAGGCAGTCCGGGGAACAGAGTCCAAGGGGGTGCTGGAGACTGGACCTGCGGCGGTCCGGGGACTGTGTCTTAGGCAAAGCTAGAAACCGGACCTGGGGAAAAACAATAGGCTGGGCCTGGGAGAGGACTGGAGACTGGACTTGGAGCAGACCGGGGGAACAGAGTCCAATAAGGTGCTGGAGAATGAAACTTGGGGCAGAGCTGGACCTTGAGTCTGGAGGGGCACTGGAAGTGGAACCCAGGGCGGTGTTGAGGACTGGGTCTGGGGCGAGGCCAAAAACCAGAACCGGGCTGAAACTGCAGACTGGGCCTGGGGAGTAACTAGAGACTGGACCCGGGCAGCAGAGACCAAGGAGGTGCTGGAGAAGGAGTCTGGGGAGATGCCGGAGACTGGACCTGGTGCAGCGCAGGAAACTGTGTCTGGCCCAAAGCAGGAGACTGGACCTGGGACAGCACTGGAAACTGGGCCTGGCACAGCACTGGGAGTTGTTCACGAGAAGGCGAGGTGAAGACGGGTCTGACTGGGTTCAGATCATGTAGACAGTCGTCTCTCGGTCCGCCAGTCTTGAAACAGAGAATCAACCCAGATGACCAAGTCGATAACCCCGTCTAGAGTCTGAGGGAGTTCCTCCAAACGTTTGAGATCTATTCGTTGTGAGAGTGTGTAGACACATATGACATGAGGGCATCGTTATTCCAGTCAGTGGATTCTGTCAAAGTACGAAAGCTGATAGAGTAGTCCAATACAGAATGGCTCTCTATACGCAGGCAAGAGAGCTTCTGAGCCCTGAGTGTCCCACAGCTGACCGATCAAAGCCTCTCCTCATAACGGCGGTGAAAGAAAAAAAAGCCCCACAGTTTGTTCTGTCAGGGGTGGGGACAGAGGAACCATGCACAGACTCAGGGATATGGTGAAAATAGCAGGCTTTAATGAGACAGGTAGATGAGGCAGGCAGTGGTAAAAATCCAGGCAAACAGCTATAACCAGGGTAATCAGGTGCGTAATTGAGATAACAGGCAAAAAGTGCTGAACAGGCAACAGTACAGAAAACACAATCCAAGAATCTGAATCCAAATACCAGGCAAAGTCCGATATCAGGTGATCCAGTAAAACAAAACAGAACAAAAACCACACAGGTAAACAGGACGGGGAAACTAAGGCTAGAACACAACGCAAAGAACACTAAACTGGACGAACTAGTAAAGGACAAGACAAACAGGCAGGTAAGTATACTCACAAATGAACTAAACGACTAACAGGTGTGGGTGCCGGGGAACACATGATGAGACACAGGTGAAATTAAACTGAAAACGCCAATACTGGAGAGCACGGAGTGAAAGCACAGAGACACACAGAAAAAAGGAAAAACAATGGAAAAAGGGCACGGATGTGACAAGCTACACCGCAAAGCTGTGACTGGCCACTGGGCAGCCAGGCGCACACATTTTTCACCAATCAGATCATGTTGAGGAATTGCCACAGAGGACAACTATTTCACTTGTCTGTCATTTTTTCCCTCAATGTCTCCAGAAATAAGGTCAGAGTAGTGTTCTCATGCATTGTTTTAAAGTAGTGGTTCCCATGTTTAAGGAAAAAATTATGAAAGAAATTACATGTGTTCAACAACCTAATTATGAGCCTATTGATTGGCTGCAGTCTTTCCTTTGATAAATAAATTACCTTTTCTTTATTTCTTTGTCATTGCAATTTAGAAAAAAAAGCACAATATGAACATAATGATATTCATTATGGCTTGCATAGGTATTTCCGACTGAAATTAAGAAAAATGAACAGCTTGCTAAAATTCTAGGATTGCAATTGCGGCTGGAATAAAAACAAGCATACACAGACTGAGTTTGGGAACCACTGTATTAGATAGATGAAAGTTTCTGCCAGCATAAACAGTCAATGCCATGATTCTGGGTTAGATGTGCATGGTGAAGTACCCTCTCTGCCTCCGTTTTTTGTTGCGGCTTTGCCTGAGAACTGCTTACCAGCAAAAATCCTACCCCCAGCTGAGATAATGCAGGGCACAAAGCCCAGAATTATCAGTGGGCAACGTGCCTGGTCAATCTGCAACCAGTATCCATTTCTCATTGTGTTTAAGGATCAGTGAGTGATGTTCCTGTCTGCAATTTGAGGAAATCCTATGCATATTTGTCACAGTTAAGCAAATAATTTGCACCATTATTCGTCTTAATCTTATTCTCTCTCTTCTTCCTTTCTTTCTTTCTTTCTTTCTTTCTTTCTTTCTCTCTCCCTTCACCAGTCCTGCCCTGTAATTTATATCCGCAACCATTGTAATTTGGGAATGTTGCCACTGATCCCATTGACAGAGAGGGAGCAGACAGGGTGTGTACGTGAGTTTCCCCACATAGCCTAGCTGCTGTGCCGAGAATGGGGCAGCTGACTATCCCCCCCACCCCCTCCCTCCCCACCCGGCAGGAGGTGCCAAAGTCACATGCGGCTCATCCCATTCGACTGCCTCCTGCATTTCTCCACGTAGGGCGAGACCATGCCTGAGGGGGGAGGAGGTGAACACCTTTCTGATGTGGTTGAGCTCAAACAGAAGCCAGCTGTCTCTGCACTCTCCCTGGACTAGCCTTGGAGCCCCGCCCGGGCCCACAGACAAGGCAAGGCCCACCGTGTGTGGCTGGAGCCCGGGGGAACACTGAACAAACCAAACCCAGTGATGCTCAAAGCTGGCTTTTATTCACAAGCAGAGGGGATTGTGTGCAGAATATTGAGAGGAACAACCAATCTTTACTTCTTGCCCCTTCCAAATGCTGATGTTTTGAGGGTGTTGGGCTAGGTACTTTAATGATAACTGCATCTTAAACAAGATGTAATCTTGATCCGTGCGCATCCAGCGCCTGAAGAATAGTATAGTCTTACATGAATCATCATGTCAAAGCCTGCAGTATCGTGTTCCTGTATGAACTGCAGAGTTTCATTATTAGAGGATTATAAAGTAATCCAGTCTCATCTAAAAAGTATCTGGACCTGTTTCGTCTCGCTGATTGGTTGGAAGGCAGGCTCAAATATCATTGGCTCCAGGTCTTTCCCACTATGCCACAGATAATAAGTAGTTGAGGTCAGAGTTCTATGGTGGCTGTGTGATCATGTGCACAAACATCCTTGCCAGCCATTTTAGCATGTGCTGCAAGGAATGTCCAGCTCTTCTGCCTCAGATGAACTTACTGGACTGAAGGGACTTAACCACATAACCACATGCAGGACAAGTCATCTCTAGACAGGGGATAGATAATGCACTTACTTATTCCTGTAGGTAAAGCTTACCAGGCAGTGTGGCCGTATTGGACTGGAGTTGAGTAGTATTGCAGATACAACTGCCCCACAGGACTGGGGTTGAGTAGCCCTGCATATAATCCTGCATGTCAACACGCAGACGCGCGTGTACATACACACACGTGCCATTTTGACCCTTTAATCCTGTGCTCTTGCTGTACAGCAAAATAATAATAACACTGATTATAATGTGTACATGGAAGTCCAGCAGCAGGGAAATGAACTGCATTGGATTTATTTAGCCCAGCCTAAAGGGTCCGCTGCAACAGGAATTAAGCTGCCTGGCTTAGTGCTCAACTAAATGATTTTCAGAGTGGTACTGTTAACTGCCACAAGAGGGCCACAATCAGAGCATGGGTGGCATGGTGTTGGTGTGCGTACAGTTCCATGTCTTAGCACTTGAGCTGGTAGAACAGCCAATTGCTGGCAAACATCACTGCTTCTGTACTGGTGATTCTTTTTTCTTGAAGCCAATATCCAACTGCACATTTCTTCTCCATTGCATATTCCAAAAAATGATTGGAGCAGTCTCTTTTAATTCCAGCTCTGTTCACACTCTCACTGAAATAGTTACAAAAATGAAATCCACTTCATGTATTCTTGATATCCTCCTCCAGATTTCCGAAAGAGGTAAGTGGATCTGTCTTTCCATGATTCTTAGCCAGAATCAGTGCATCACTAGTGACTGCTACTGTCCCAGCCTCTTTTAAAAACTTTTATTCAACCACTTCAGAAGAAGCCCTCACAGACCTCACCAAAACCCCTTGAATAATTACAAATTAATTTCAAAATGTATGTAAGTCTGGTTTTAGGGCGCACCATAGCATGGTGACTGCTCTCCTTAAAGTGATGAATGATCTGCTTTCAGCTGCTGATGCTGGGAAACCATAAGTTTTAGTTCTGTTCGACCCTTTGATACTGTTGACGATACTACTGTATTTGAATTTCTTAATCATTCGGTGGGCATACCTGGATCAGTTTTAAACTGGTTTTACTCTTACCTGCACAACAGGACCTTTAGTGTAGCTCTTGGTGTCTAAAGATCGTCCTGTGAAAATGACCTGTGGGGTGTCGTGTAAAGCTCCTTTGTTTTTTTTATCAAAATGAAATGTCTTTTACATGTGTAATGACATTTTTGTTTGTTAATTGACTGGGGATTCTTTTTTATTAGTTTGAAATTGGGGTCATATCTGACCACAGTTTGTCATTAGTGTGTGCAAAATATGTCGCTCTCTTCAGGGTTAAAGACGCTTTTGTTATCTTTTTGTGAACAAAAGGCAGTAAGCCAATTATTTCTTTGAGTTTGTGCTGTCTGTCCACCTAATGCACAGTGGCCACCTCAACTGGGCTGCGCTACATTGGTGGAGAATGTGAGCAATGGGGACAGGCAGTTTTTTCCAACAGAGTCTGCCACCCCACTGCCCTGTACCGATGGCCCCCCAGATGCTGCTGCTCCTACGCCCTGTCCCTAGCCACCAGCCACAGTAGTAGTACGCCCTTCAGACGAGGAGCCCTTGCAGCCTGCCGCCCTGCCCAGGGGAGCCAACAGAGTCTGCCGCCCCACTGCCCTGTCCCGATGGTCCAAGGGGCCCCCACCAGCAGCCACAGCGGGCCCTCTGGAGGAGGAGGATGAGCATGCTGCCAGCTGCCACAGACCCGGCCGTGCACCTGCCATGCTCATCTGCATTTGTATGTTGGAGCCACCAATACCAGGAAGCCTAGTCTTTGACCCTTGGGGTGGCTTCCATCTAACAGAACTCCCTTCCTGGGGATTAATTATCGCTTCCTCCCAGCGCTCAAAGCTATGGGGGTGGGGGTGCCAGGACGGGAATATTAGGGTCCTGTCCACCAGCTGGTCCTACAGACAGGTATGGTCACAGCTGTGATTGATTGTAATCACCCTAGCTGTGGCCCATTACCTTGTTATTGGGCTATAAAGCGGCCTGGCTTTCAGGCCTGGGGGAATTGAAGAAACTTGGGGTGTAAGAGTGCTTCTTGTTAATAAAAAGAAGTAAGCCAATTATTTATTGTGCTGTCTGTCCACCACGTGTGCAGTGCCCACCTCCAACACTGTGTTAAAAGGGCTACTATTACTATTATTATTATTATTATTATTATGCAAGTTTCTATTAACCTGGTTTTTCCTTTGTAGCCAGGGGACTTGTGTGGAAATTAGGTCATTGATCCAATTTTTTGGATTCCATTGCAGATTCCATCTGATTTTTTTCTGTTTCCATTGCAGAGTTCTGCTTTCGCTAGTGGAGTCCACAACACTGAAGGTAAGCAGCTGCTCTGGCTTATAAGCCCCGCTGAGCACTGAGTCATCTGCCTGAGCAGTTTTCATTTGTTGCAAACTGAATGGAAACAAGTCATAATAACCAGAGTATGGGCGAGTTTCTGAGACAAAGATAATTAACTGTCATGTAATTTGGTGGTGGTTTGTCTCTTGTTGCAGAACAAGGCCTTTAACTATTTACAATCCCACCCCATGACCCAGCTCATATACACGTCAGCACCTCTTACACCTCTTAAAACATATTTAAAAATATACTGCACTACATTGAATAATACATTTGCATGAATGCATGGACACTCCAAATATATTTTTCCATTTCTGTCCATTATGCAGTACATTTATCAATACAAATTGCAATATATTATAAATAGTAATAGTAACCGTTTTTAAAAACAAATATAAAACTTTTTATTTTTTACTTTTTTAAACTTTTTTTAAAACTGTTAAACTATGAGAACAGTCTTCCATTGTCACAAAACATGACAAATCATGAATGACAATATACTTATATTGACCTGTGGTCTGAGCTCGCAGGCCAATATCTGTGAGCTGAGACCTGACAGGATTGGCTAGGTGCCTGTGAGTGATGGCCATGGCTTCTTTTGTCATTGCAGTGGTGCGGTTCAATGAGGTGTGGGGGCGGAGCTTCTGCCGCACTATGGAAAAGCTAGTGGAGGTGGTGCAGGAGTACCCAGGAGAGGTAGAGCATATGTTTAGCCCTGCCTGCGTTTTGCTGTGGCGTTGTGCTGGTTGCTGTGGTGACGAGAGCCGGGAGTGCCATCCTACCCTTACCCGCAACCTCACTGTGCAGGTACACCCCACACCCCTGTGCCCAGAGAGAGACCACATCTTTGCTTAAAGGTTTCCAGTTGCCAAAGCGCTTGGACTGGAGTTGGGAAACACTGTTTTAACTCAAAATGTAAGAGAACCTGATTTCTAAGGACAATATGATATACGTATCACCAATAAGTAACTATATATCAAGTGATATTTTAATATATAAGGAAATTGCACAAATATGAAATATAAACTGAATATTTAAAAACAATATGAGTATTTCTCCCCTTTGAAAAAATATTTTCTTACATTTTGAGATCAACATAATTACGACAGTGCCGAATCTTGATTTATATGGGTATTCTGCCAATTATTTCTGAATTGAACAATACATGACAGTGATATGAAGATTGAAGTTTGAGGAATGACCTATTTAATACATATTTCCAAATGCAATATTTAATATATTACAGTGCTTTTTCATTATATCAAAAACATGTTTTCATTGCCTAAGAGCTGTACTGACATATCACTTTGATATAATGGCGACACAAGCTAGATGAATTACTTCTGGAAAAAAAGAGAAAAATGTGGAGTCAACCTTTTTGTTTTTAAATTCTGCCTCCTTTCTCTGTTATGTCAGCTGTTGAAAATCAAGCCAGAGGGAGAAAATGAGTATGTTGAGATGACATTTAAGGAGCACCAGACATGTGAATGTAGGTAAGAAGAGTCCTATCTGTATGTGTGCGGGTGCATGTACAGTATGTTTGTGTGTACGTGTTTGTTTGTGTGTATGCGTGCATGTGTGTGTATGTACTGTATGTGTATATGAATTCAACATTCATGCATACTTTTTAACCTGAACCATGATCTCACCAGTCAAAATGTGCTTTCAGGCTGTTTGCAATTATCATGTCAAGTTGTTCCAAACAAATTGATTATAAAATGAGAATGGCTTAGTTATATAAAGAAAGATTTCAGAAGAACAGCAGAAGAGGAAGGATCTTGCCAACTGAACTCAATTTATGCATTTTTTCTAAAGCTATTTCATATAATACTTTATCCAAATTATTGATACTCCATGCAAGCTTCCCATGACAGAATTGTTCATGTTTATTCAACCATATTCTCTGTTGTTTTCTGAACTGATCAATGATATGTTCTCTCTTCTCCAGACTACGAAACAGCATTTCGAGAAATGAAAGGTCAGCATTTTTACACACATGGTCATGTACACAAACACATGTGCAGGCATGAATACAGAAGCACATGCACACACACCGAAACATGCAAACACACATACACGTAATGTGCACACGTGAGTGCCTATGATTTCAGTTGCATTCCTTTTAATATATCAAAAGTGATATCAATGATATGGTTAGTGGAATTACCAACAGTATGTATAATATTCTAAGATAGTAGACCAAAAAATGTGTGATTTGTGTGATTCTGCATTTTTATAGGCAGAGAACTAGAAAGAGGGGGCGGAAGAGGAAAGACCGGCTGAACGCAAAAGAATGTGACACGTGAGTACTGAGAGAGAGAGAGAGAGAGAGAGAACAAGAGAGAAATAGAGAGAATGAGAGAGCGAGAGAGAGAGAACAAGAGAGAATGAGAGAGAGAGAGAGAGAGAGAGAGAGAGAGAGAGATGGGCAGGGCTAGGATCCTGCATGTGAGGGCGAATAAAGTCTGTGAGCATGTAAATAAATTGAGAAAAATACGGAAAATCCTCCAAAAAATAACAAGAAATAGCTAAAAGAACGATCAGAATAGCACAATAAAAAACAAGCACCTTACACACACTAATTAATAATAGCTATTTCAAACAAATATTCTTTGTCACTGATAGAGCCGGGAGAAAATATAGAACATGTGACTATCTTGGCTGTCGACATGAACTTCATTAGTTTTCTTCCAAGTGTCCCTGTAGGCATTCCAACTTCAGCAATCATTTGGCAATCGCCAGACAAGTGGTGGGTCATTTGTGGCTATTTTAGGTTAACGTTGGGAGCTGACTCACGTTTCTGAAGAGCTTGTAAATTAATACAGGATATGATAATATGATTTCTGACTTCAGAAACAATGGTAGTGGTACTGGTAGTGGTAAATGGTACTGTTAAAACAATATATAATGTAATGATCCAGGAAGAATGGAGACGGTTGTTATTATGGTGTAGCTTACGTGCTCTTGAATAGAATGAATAAACTGCATTGAAGTGTTATATGTTGTTTTCTCATCTGATAGCTATATGATGGCAAAATAATTTCTTAACAGATTAATAAATTAATGAATCAGTCAATCTGAGTTTGATGGCCTGTTATAGGGTAGCATACAAATAAAATGGCAATTTGAAATAAATTGGAATTATTCAGGGTGACGAGAACTGGGACAGTTAGGCATTATGATATGTATCTTTAGGTTTATAAACCATCATGACTAACAATCTTTAGTAGGATCATCAAGTACATGGGGGTACTGGGACAGTGATGTCATGTTTGGGGGCTTGGTATAGGCTATTGTATTTATATATATATATATATATATATATATATATATATATATATATATATATATATATATATATAATATATGTATTGTATGTATATATACATTTATATGTACAATGACTTAGCAATCTGAGGTATGTCATTTAAAAATCTATTTTAACCTTGTTCCATGCCAAACACCTATGGTTGGGACAGTGTAATACTGGGGTATTCTTTGAAGCAATTTTAATGTGAGAATTATTTATTGTTATTTCTCATAATTACTTAAAACAGACCTAGCTGATTTTAGACCTCAAAACCTGTGCCATGGCCCAGGGGTGCTGAGGGGTTTGGCATCTCTATAATACGCTAATCTAATGGGAAAGAGAAAGAGAAGACTGAGAAAGAGACACATGACACCAGATGTGTGATTAATTTAGGCCTAATAATGAGCTTTTCATCAATGCAATGAAACAAAATGATGCAGTTACCAATGCAGTGAAGTGTGGAGGAAGTGAAACATGGATACACAAGCAATGCCAAGAGCAATGACACACCCATAGTATTGCATACTGACTAATTTATGAACTATTATAATAAACTGCCACTAAAAGGCAAAATCACAAATATATTCCCAGTTGAACACAGTAGGCCAAACTTCTGTCGAGAGAGTGTATCTTTGTATAGGCAAGTTATCCTACGTCAACATCAATCCTTTAATTCAATGTGACATTAACGACTGCCCATGTTTTAAGGTACATGCCAATGCTGCAAACATCTTGTTTTTATTATTGCCTTACAACATTGTTTTTTAAATCCTTATGGGTATGTTGCTCATTTTAAGCCAATATTTCCAACCACATGCTCTAAGCAAAGCTGACAGAAATGGAACCGAACAGTAACTTTTGGGTTTCTCCTGTCTCTGTCTCCTAGGTGTCCCCTTCCTCCACGAAGACGGAGGTAGCTGTGGCTCCGCCCCTTCCCTGCCCTTCTGCCCTGTTTGCTCCATGCCCAGGGCTGACAGCCCGGTCTGTCTTGAGGAACAGACTGCATCTGGGATTGGACAGGGTTTCTACAGCGTGCTGATGAGTGATGGTCCCACAGGGGGGCCAGAGGGTGTCCAGGATGGGGGTGTTCACCAATGAGAGAATCATCCTTACGTTTGGTGACCTCATAAGGCATTCTAGAAGAGGTCTGCAACAAGCATGGACTATGCTTAAGGGTCCACGTAGAGTCACTTAGTTGGTCACTATGGAAGACTACGATCTGACTTTTGGGGTTTTTATTAGGTGTCTTGCCAACTGAACTATTGAATTTAACTATTATTGATTATCACCATAATTGTATATGTAAGTCTGAAAACTATTTATTATCCAAAAAGGTCTTTAAAATAAATATGTGCCAGGTGTTGTCTGTCTGCCTGTCCTTGGATTGATATCTTACACCTCACAAAGTGCCTTGCATGTATGTAAAACGATATGGACATTCCCTGTGAGATACTAACACCACTGATTTCCCTGTGAAGATGATGAATCAAAAATAGATTTTCTTTGACTGGACAGACTGGCTGTGTAACGTCTACTGTAAAACAGCCACATATTCCGATGTAAAATGCACAATTGCTGAATACAAAAATACCATCCATTTGTACATTGCACATTGGATTTCAAGAGAGGGAAAATAGAGGTAATTTTCCTGCTGCAAGGTGAGGTGTCAACCAATGAGTTTTGAGGCATTTGTTTGGATCTGAGACGATAAGATACACACTTCAGAATTCTCCCAGCAGTCACATCGTCTATGAATACAAGTGTACTGTATGTTCCAGTAGCAAACATACAGTACATGCCCAAGTCATAACACTACCTCCACCATGTTTCACAGATGAGGGTTTTTTCTTTCCAAAGTTTTTAGCAAACTCTGACCAGGTCTGTTCTTGAGCCTTACCAGTGGTTTGCATCATCTGGTGAACCCTCTTGGTTCATGCTGGCGTAGTCTTCTCTTTATGGTAGTCTTTGGCACAACTATGCCTACATCCTAGAGAGGGTTCTTGATCTGTTTGATGGTTGAAGAGGGATTTATTTTCACAACTGAAAGTATTCTTTGGTCACCCACGACAGTGGTTTTCTGTGGCTATCAGGTGATATGCTATTGCTAAGCTCACATTCTTGCTTCATAAATGAATTAAACGGTTCATTTTGACACACTCAATGTTTCGGCTATATCTCTGATCAATTTATTCTCAATTTGCAGCCTCAGGATGGCCTGTTTTACTAGCATTGACATTGATTTGGTTCTTGTGTAGAGAGACAAAAGCAAGAGAATCCAAATGCAAATTCCAGTCATTCTCATCTCACACAGAATCAACTTTCAACTTACTTGTGCTCAAACTATTGATGCAAACTGAGCAGACAATTCCAGTCTAATTCATTTTACTCCTCTAAAATGGGGGGACCGTATAAAGAGGGCTGGGATTTTTCTTCCTTAAAGAACAAAAATGTACCTCCACTGTACCCTTATTTCCTAGACATAGTTTGAACTTAATTCTATGTCTATGACAGGTAGCTTGTAAGACCATTGGGCTAATCCCTTAAAGCATATATGGGCCAGGTTACTGCTACATAAGCACGCCCTAGCTATTACCTAGGGGCTACTATTTCTCAGAAAAAGACGTATGTCCTGCCTAAACTAGCTATCCTGTTGCAAACCATATAGTTGGTAGTGTGTAAAACAATCACTTACTCATGGGCAAGTACAAAGAAATGTATGTGCTTCAGCTCTCTGCACAAGGGATGGCATAGCAGGGACATGAGAGTGTGTAATTGCCAATCCAAAATAAAAACACTAAAATAAATGGGGTAGTTTGCACTGCAGTTTTACTCATGCAAACACAGTAGGTTGTCACCATCTGCTGGTGCTTTTGCTGCATGTCATATTTGGTTTTTGAAACAGATCTTTAATATAATAAAATGTATTTCAAGATGCTTTGTGACATTGTGTTATTGCTGTTGTGTAGAAGCCACAATTTTAGATTTAGAATCACACAATTACCATGTGGTTAAAGTGCCCATTCTCAGATTTTATTAAAGGGTATTTTTATACATTTTGTTTTCACCATGTAGAAATTACAACGGTGTTTACAGTCATTTCAGGGCAGCATAATGTTTGGGACACATGGCTTCACAGGTGTTTGTAATTGCTCAGGTGTGAATTGCCTCCTTAATGTAGGAATAAGAGAGCTCTCAGAACCTAGCCTTTCCTCTAGTCTTTCGATCACCTTTGGAAACTATTATTGCTGTTTATCAACATGAGGACCAAAGTTGTGCCATTGAAAGTCGAGGAAGCCATTATGAGACTGAGAAACAAGAATTAAATGATTAGAGACATCGGTCAAACCTTAGGTTTACCAAAATCAAGTGTTTGGAACATAATTAAGAAGAGATAGACCATTAATGAGTTTACTAATCGCAAGGTCAAGGAAGACAGAATTCTCTCCATGACAAAAAAGATCCCCAAACACCTGTCTGGCAGACCTGAAACACTCATCAAGAGTCAATTTGTCAATGGCCACTGTCCACAGAATATTTCATGAACAGAAGTACAGTGCAAGATGTGAACCACTGGTTAGCTGTAAAACCAAGATGGCCAAGTTTGCCAAGAAGAGCAACCACAGTTCTGGAAAAAGGTCTTGTGGACAGATGAGACAAAGATTAATTTATAACAGAAAGATGGCAAGAACAAAGTATGGAGGGGAGAAGGAAATGCCCAGATCCAAAGCATACCACCTAATCTGTGAAACACTATGTTATGGCCTGGGCTGCTGAATATACTGGCTGATTTATCTTAATTGATGATAACTGCTGATGGTAGTTGCAAAATGAATTCTGAAGTATAGAGACACATCCTATCTGCTCAAGTTCAAGCGAATGCCTCACACGTAATTCTACAGCAAGACAATGATCCCAAACATACTGCTGAAGCAACAAAGGAGTTTGAAAACTAAAGAATGGTAAATTCTTGAGTGGACAATTAAATCACCCAATCTGAGAACAATTGAGCATTCCTTTCATACGCTAAAGAAAACACTTAAGGGGATGAGCCCTGGAAATAAGCATGAGCTGCAATGGCTGCAATGCAGGCCTAGCAGAGCATCACTAGACATGCAGCAACTGGTGATGTCCATGACTTCAAGCAGTCATTGCAAGCTGGCTGAAAACCATGATGATGAACCACCAAATGTAGTCAGTGGAACCACTGAATGTACTCTGTGATGTAGAATGTGAGAGAAAATATGCAGTTCAACAGCTTCAAATACAAAGTTGTTGCTGATGCCTTTTCTGGTTTCCACTGCCTCCATTGTTTTGATGAGCTGGTTATAGAAGAACTGTAATTTGCTGCTGCAGTACTAACAAGATTGCTGACACACTAGGAAAAACCTATAGAGCAAGGGGTAGGCCAGTGTGGGTTTTCTGAATTCCTTCTGTTTTTAACAGTGGAATTTTCAATCGCTATGGTAACAGGATATAGCTACTGTTTGAAAGCGTTTCTATCTGTATAACCTATTTTAAGATGCAATTGCTTTAGCGACAACAGTTCCTTATTTTGTATCAAGTGGGTGGCAAAACAAGGGTGTGGGAACGTCGTATTCTATGCATTTTGGAAATCCATATACTACACGAAATAAGGTAACGTTAGTGTCCTTTTCATGGTAAGGGTCCAGTAAACCAAATGCATAATAATGCAATTCTAAAAACGTGCTAATACGGAGAAACGTTGATATAATGTCCATTGTTTACTTAGAATTTATCTGGAGGAATTATCATTGTCGATCGTTTCGCCGTTGCATACTTCTACAGAAGTGCTCGTACATATGAATGCTAAGAGCCCACGTACGAACTTCTCTGACCAGTATCAGTAATCCTGTTGCAAAGGCGTGATCCCCATCCATGAGCAAAAAATACGGAATGAGCCTTCATCTGAGCGTAGAACCGGCAAGTGGTATGGTATTGAAGTAAAGACTGAGAAGCATTTTAGCTAATGACATTACGTTTCCAACGTTGTATATGTTTCTTAGGCTTTCATAAAACAACACAGCGTTTTTGTTGTCCACGTAACGAAACGGTAGCATTTTCAATACGCACGCTGAGACTGTTACCCTTCGGTATAAACTGGTCTTGAGGTTTTATGGGTTGACGTTTTACAACAAATTGCGATGCCTCTATATAGAGAACGTGTTTCTAAGTGCACCAGGCACAGCCATGATATTCTGTATTCTCTCAAAAACAGAAAATCTTTTCAGGGAGAAAATAAAATCCCCCAATTCCACTACATTTTAACTTCTGTAACTTTGATTTAATAATACTAACCCCAATGGTTTACCTTTCAGTTTTATTTTGGGTTTATAATTTTCAAGCTTGATAAGAAAATGGATGATACTTCATCAGTCTTCAAGCAATCATCAATAATGAACCATTCTAAGGCAGAACAAAAAAAATCTATAAACTTTCACAAAAGCCGGGGAGGCACTTCTTCATCAACTGTGCTTTCCTTTGCCCTCTAGTGGCAAAATGCTTTATTGCATTATCTACTGCGTCTTGATTGCATCAGTTAGAAACAACAAATATGGCCAGTTAAATATAAAATTGTTCATATGTAAAAATGATGTGTAATCTATATATTATTATAGATATAATATTGTAATAATATTATAATCTGTTGATAGCAGTGTCTTGTACAATTTATCAAACTGTTTATCATATTTATCAAAATTAAATGTATCAAACTGTTATTGATTGTTATACTGGTTAGGTAAACATTTAACTACTGGAATGTTTGGTGTAACAGGTAATGCACATAATTCAGACACACATAACATACACTACAGTGTGCATAGCAGGGTACTGACAGGACAAATTCACCTGTGTGATCAATTGAAATAGGGCCCTCTGCTGACAGAATGCGTGAATTGGGTGGCATACATAAACAACCGACTTTTTTTTTAAAGGTTGACAAACCCCCAAAAAAATCAGTCCAGTTCCCAATCAGTCCAGTCTCTCAGCTCCATATTTCTCCATCACTCTAATAGCATTGACATTCCAGTCTGATAATAGTGGCTTTGAAAACACTTGCTGACCAAGAAAATGACTGACGCTGTAATTTATTTATTGAGTCTTGATTCAAAATTATACTTTCAACTAGCACCATTACTTTTGCCCCCATTACAAGGCAAAGAGTGAGTTGATCTTTTTGAAACAGTGAAACAGACCATCCAAGTATTTGCCATGTTTGAGATGTGCCAGTACAACATGATATAAATTGATTTCATTACATGTTCTTCATTCTTATGTATAGCCATGAATACACAAACAGCTACAGTCCCCTCCAAAAGTACAATTGATGCTTCTCATACGCCCATTCATACACCAACGGCAATTGGCTGCCATTCAAGGCACCAACCGGCGAGGGGTCAAACCAGCAACACTCCCGACTGCCAGACAACTGCCCTTACTGCTGTAATTTCTCTGTAAGTTGTTCGACGGAATGTTTTTGTTGATTTCTGAATCCTGCTGCTACCATCATCAGTTACATCATCAATAAATATTAGCCCACTCCAGAAGCAACCATGCAAGCCTAAGCCACGACACTTCCTCCACCATGCTTCACAGATCAGCTGGTATGTTTTGGATCATGAGCTGATCCCTTCTTTCTCCACACTTTCCATTACTTTGGTAAAGGTTAATCTTGGTCCTTTGTGGCTCATCTCTGTACTTCTTTGCAAATTGTAATCTCGCCTTTCAATTCGTACTACTGATGAACGGTTTGCATCTTGTGATATAGCCTCTATATTTCTGCTCTATAAGTCTTCTTCAAACGGTTGATTGAGATACCTTCACCCCTGCCCTGTATAGATTGTTTCTGAAGTTGTTTTCCTTGTTTGACCTGTTCGATGTCTGTTGCTCAGTACAAAAGTGGTTTCTTTCTTTTTCAAGCTATCCCCCATTCTTGTGCAATGGCTCTGATCGATTACCCCTCTTTTCTAAGCTTCAAAATGGCTTGTTTTTCTCCCAAAGAGGAGAAAGTCTTCATGTTGGTTTATCTTTTCAAACACAAATACAGTCTTCACAGGCAAAACCTAAGGCTAAAGCCAAGAGTAGATATTCAGAACTATTTATTGTTTAACCAATCAATCTAACAGGATCTGGGAAACAAGAAACACATGTCAGTCACATGTTCCAATACTTTTGCTCACCTAAAAAAAGTCTGACACAAAATGTGATATGTTCTAAGTTGTTTAACAAATCTAGATACATATAAAAAGAAATAAAAGCTGAAATTCGGATCTGTCATCTCATCTACATTGTTTGACCTCAAATTCAATTGTCTGTATAGCAAAAACAAATAGCCGTTGTGTTCCAGTTGTTTTGGAGGGGACTGTATATCATTGCAGCTGAGGGCAAAATACTAGATAAATAAATTGACAGGCTATGACACGCACCTGCAGCGAAAAGATAATGATATTCTGCCATTTGAAGCTCGGTTTAACTTCGTTTCAACCCCAAAGATTGTGTTTCCACTCACTAACTGCTTCTTCTTACAGTACATGTGGATACGTTTCGTTCAGTTAGGCCCATTCCTCACAGCACAGTTGCAGTTTAACTATGTGAGATCAATTACGTAATGTAAGCTTACACCAAGTACAAATAGCATTCCTCTCTTGGAACATCTGATTTGTTTGTAAGTTGCGGAAGAACACAATGTACTCGGAGTACCATAAAATTTACATAGGGTCACGTTTTTGGGCTCGATGGCATTCGCGTACACCAATAACTGCACAGAAAATGTCAAACATGGGCGGATACAGCAGTAAAAACAGTGACGTATGTCAGAACTGTACTCTAAGCCACGCCCTGATGTTCCGAATACGGATTATGTTTACAGAGATTCCTTGCGCGTGAGACCGTGAGTGTAGTGTAAATTAATTTAAAGTGTGTATGTTCAATAAAAATCAAAGGAATAGTTGAATGGTGCTGCAGCTGGAAAAATCTGATTTAGGGTAAGTAGCTGATCCCACTGCTCAAAATATATGTTTTGTGTACTAGTGTGTAGACAGCAACGGAGGCTACATGTTTTCTGGTCGCGTGTTCTGCATCGTGTATGCTGGGGCTGGCTACGTGACGGGGCTGCGCAGGGAGTGAACTCACAATAACTGACTCCTAGCTGTGAGGATTTGACACACAGTTGCTAGCTATTTCGTTAGGTCTTAATTTGTTGTTTGAATGCACGGTTTCTTATAAATCAATGCGTTTGATGTTGAACGATAAATTTACCTCGTGCTTCTAAATGAGCCGTCATTGTAGGCAGCTGGCTGAACCAAATGAGCTTGCATGGTTTCATAGCTAGAAAGGTCAACAATGAAATTGACGATACAAGCCATTTTGGGGTGAATGTCAGGTATGTATAATTGTGTATATTTAATGCTGCATATGTTGGAAGTTACTGAATTGTAATATGCGTCAGAAAAGTAGGTGGTGCCCGAGAATTGTACTGCAAGAAAACGTATAACTGTTATTTCGCTGACGTCGCGTGGTTGGTCACGAGTAGCCGATTGCGTTCAGACTTGAAAGATTGCATGTATCCTGTTTTAATTATTTCTGTCGATACATATCCTCTCCACAACTGTAAAACAACGGACATTGTATCATTTGTTCTGTTCATGTGTGTTTTCCTTCTTCAACAAATGTTGTTGTTCCTTTTAGAAATACAGAAATACAGACTTTAACAGATGAAAAAGATTTTCTAAATCGTTTGCAATATTCATACATAAAATATTCAACTGGATAACCTCTTTCCAGAGGGCTGCAAATATTGAATGATTACTGTTAAGTCTTGAAATGGAAAAATACTTCACATATATTGAATATACAGTCCCCTCCAAAATTGGCAAGGCCAATTCCTTTGTTTTTGCAATACACTGAATACATTTGGGGTTGAGATAAAAAGGTGAACATGAGACTGAAGAAGAACAAGAATTCAGAATATTCCCTGGTATTTACACCTAGATGTGTTAAACTACTTAGAACATAGTACGTTTAATATCAGACCACCCAATTTTTAGGTGAGCAAAAGTATTGGAACAGAGAATATTTAAGAAAATGAAAGGTAATAACACTTAATATTTGGTTGCATATCCTTTGCTTGCAATAACTGCATCAAGCCTGAGACCCATTGACATCACCAAACTGTTGCATTCTTCTTTTGTGATGCTTTTCCAGGCTTTTACTGCAGCCTCTTTCAGGTGTTTGTTTCAGGGTTTTTTCCCTTCAAGAAGTGAAATGCATGTTCAATTGGCTTAAGGTCTGGTGATTGACTTGGCCAGTGTAAAACCTTCCAGTTTTTATCCATTACATTACATTAATGGCATTTGGCAGACGCTCTTATCCAGAGTGATGTACAACAAGTGCGGAGTGCATACCCATAAACAGGGATAAGTGCGCTGAAAGACCCTAGAGGGAAGTACAATTTATCCCAAATGAAGTCCTTTGTTGTGTAGGCAGTGTGTTGCTCTATGATGAAGTTTTTCCTAATTAGTTTGGACGTATTTCTCTGTAAGTTGGCATACATATTTTTTTGGTAGACTTCTGAATTCATCCTGCTGCTACCATCATGAGTTACATCATCAATAAAGATTAGTGAGCCCACTCCATGACACTTCCTCCACCGTGCTTCGCAATGAGCTTATATGTTTTGGATCATGAGCAGATCCCTTCTTTCTCCACACTTTGGCCTTTCCATAACGTTGGTAGAGGTTAATCTTGGTCTCATCAGTTCATATAACTTTGTTCCAGAACCTTCGTGGCTCATCTCTGTACTTTGCAAATTGTAATCTTGCCTTTCAATTCTTACTACTGATGAGTGGTTTGCATCTTGGGGTATAGCCACTATATTTCTGCTCTCTAAGTCTTCTTAAAACGGTTGATTGAGATACCTTCACCCCTGCCCAGTGGAGATTGTTTGTAATGTCGCTGACTGTTGTTTTGGGGTTTTTATTCACAGCCCTGTTTCTGCCATCTACTGCTTTCATGTCCTTTCTAAGCTTCAAAATGGCTTGCTTTTTTTTTTCTCCCAAAGACACTCTCTGGTCTTCATGTTGCTTTATCTTTTCTCACACAAATGTAGTCATCACAGGAAAAGCCCAAGGCTAAAACCAAGAGTAGACATTCAGAACTATTTATTGTTAAACCAATCAATCTAACAGGACACATCTTGGCAACAAGAAACACCTGTCCATACTTTTGCTCACCTAAAGATTTGGTGGTCTGATACAAAAGGTGATATGTTCTAAGTTGTTTAATAAATCTAGATCAAAATACCAGGAAATAAAAGCTGAAATTCAGAAAAGCTGTACATGTCATCTCATGTACATATTTTTACCTCAGACTCAATTGTCTTCAGTGTATTGCAAAAACGAAGGAATTTACCATGCTGTTCCAATACTTTTGGAGGGGCCTGTAGGCATGTATTGTGCCTAAGTACACTGTACAAACACTCACATAAACCTCAATTTTGAGGTTGGGACAGAAACAATCACCCCAGGGTCAGGGGTGCCACAGTTTTGCCCGCAAAAGGGGTAGTAATTAAAAAATGAATACATTTAGTAAATGATGTAAATATGGAGCAGATAGGCTTATCCCAAACCCATCTGAAGCCATGTTCACATAAAAATAGCAGGCTATGCAAGCCGTGGTGTAATGGTACACTCAGCATAACTGTTGAAACATTTATTTGTAGAATAATTTATTTATGTTTTCTTCTACGTAATAGTTCATTATGATTATGATCATTATTATTCCTTCCCCCAGGGTGATGTAATGACACACAATAAAGGGAACATGCAGTATTACATCAAAAGCACTGCTGGGAATATTGCAGTGAGCTATTAAAGCTCAAGCAGAGAGTGATTCATTGAGTTTTTGAGAACCAAGGTGAAGTCTCAACAGGTTTATTTTTAGAGGCTGGCCCTCGCACTGTTCTTAGTTGTTTGCTGGGGAACCTCAGTTTTACATATATGAAATATCCCCTGCTGTAAAATACAACTATGCCAGCTTGACCAGCTTGAAAATTCAGCTCATAAACTGGTCTAGCTGGGTATGAGCTGGTCAACCAGCTAGTGCTGGTAGCTTCTCTGGGCTGGTAGCTGGTCAACCAGCTAATCTATGTTGCGCCGGGAGCTGGTCTGAACTGGTCAACCAGCTGTTTCAAAACCTAGCTTCAACTTTTCTTTTCAGCAGGGTCCTACTCTCTGTGGAGCCTCATTGGGGTTAACACCTTCTTTTACCCTCTTCCATTTGCTAGACGTCCCTCTAATGCAGGAGATGAAGTTCGCCTGAGAGACGAAGCGCACGCTGGAAAGATCAGAGAAACTATGAACAGCAGAGTTCGAGGGCATGGCCACCAGAAATCATCATCCGACACTGTGAGCCGGCTGAGGATGGATGGCCCCAAACCAGAGTCTGAGAGGGACTCCGGATTCTCAGGTCAGCCGTCCCCTGGCTACTGTTTCATTTGTTTTTTTACTTTTTGTTCAGCTGGCAACCTTACCCTGTGTATCTCAATGGCACTGGGTAGGACAATAATCTACCCAGTGGGATATATTACAAGTGCTACATGTATATTGTAAATAAGTAAATAGGTTCAGTTTCTCTGCCATTGTGCCACACTGCCACATTCTTTGAACATTTATGCGTTTCACTGGCCACACCAGTGCCATTTGTAATCAATCAATGTTGATTTTAGATAGTCAACAGTTGTTCAAAGACTTGTCTTTGTCTCCATTTTTATACATACAAAATTATAACCTTGTATGGCATTCCTTTAAAGTGGGTCAGCTGAGAATACTATGAGGATGTAAGCCAATGACACCTCAATCCAAACCAATGGAAACTTGCAACACGAGGGTTTATGTTATAGCACGTGGCTAATTTCCTTCCGCCGAATGATAGCATTTACTCACCTAATGGTGATGGGGAGCTAGCTTTATGATTTGCAGTGCTGGGCTTGCATATAACAGTGATTAAGTTTGTGATTTAGAATCAGTCTAGTGATTCCTTTGTTGAGGAGGCAAATTTTCTTGACAAATGTTTTTGAGTACTAAAAAAACAAAATGCCACCTGTGAAATGGATAAAGCCATCTCCTGCTGACTGTGACGTTGAGCTGCCTGTTTCTGACGGACCCACAGATGCTAGCTCAGAGCACTGGAGTGCCCACGAGCAGACGGATGGGGAAGAGACGTCTCGGGGCACGTACAGAGGTGCTCAGGCATCTCAGCTGGTGATGGGGGCGCCCTATTCCGGCATGTCCCCCATGATCTTCATGAACAATGTGCTCCTCAAGCAGGTATGTGCCAGACTCACAGAAACTAGCAGGGAAGAAGTGGGCAACTTTCCACAAAAGTTTGGAATTATTTGAAAGTTTTCCTGAAAGGAATGGTTCAAAGAGGAAAGTCTGCATTCATTATACAGTATAATGTTAACCGTATCCGTAGTTAAATTGGCTAAAATAGCTAATATCTATTTTTTCATTACCTATTTGTTGATTTTGTTGTTAATTTGACATTATCTTTATAGCAGCCAAATGATACCCCTCCGTCGCCAAAGCCCTGGGGTTTCCGGCCTGCCATTGAGGTGCTTCCGCAGAGTCAGGTGGTCTTCCTCCAGCCCATGGTGTCTGCCGACCCCTCCTTGCAGAGGAGCGCGCCTGTGAAGCGCCGGCGCTCCAAAAAGTACTTACCCATTCTCAAGTCCTACCCCAGGATCGCCCCCCACCCAGGGGACAGTTTGTCAGAGCAAGGCAGCTCCTCTAGCTCCGAGCGGAGCAGTTCGGCCTCCGGCCAGTGGCGGCGCCATCACGGACAAAAGCAGCAGAGATGCCCGGCCAGCGTCGTTCTCCTCCCGCCACCCACCATCCCTGCCTCCCCTAGCCCTTGGGCTCCGTCCCCCAAGCAATGCCCTCCGCTCCACGACACCGAAGCTGAAGGTGGCAGGGTCCTAGCGGGGCCCCTGAGCGACAGAACCGAGTCCACCCTGTCCGCTTCCCCAACCGACCCGCTGTCCTTGGACGTCGAGGCACAGGCCCTCGACCCCTCTGTGTGGCCAGCGGAGCAGACGGAGGACCCCGCGGGCGAAGACTGCGACAGCAAGCGCAAGCGCTTCTGCAACACCTACAACATCCTCAGCCAGTCCGGCCTGCTGAACATCACCCTGCGCATCAAGGAGCTCATCCGGCAGAACCGGCACAGCCAGGGCCAGCTGGAGCAGCTGCAGACACAGGCCGGGCTCTTCCTGCAGGCGGTGCAGAGCGGCAGCCCCGAGGTCTGGACCAGGCTGCAGAAGTCCATGATGGAGCCGAGGCCTGAGGCCATGGTGGAGGAGGAGGAGAACTAGTGCGTTCCAGAGAGGCTGCCCTAAACCGGCAGCACGACTGGGGGGTGGACGGTCTGTCCGCCCGATGGACAAACGGACAGATAGCGACAGACTAATAGGACGCAGCTGCTTTCCAACCGAGGTGGGGCTGCCATCACAGTTCTGGGACTGGTCCAAAGGTCTTGTCCATTACGTCCAGGAGGGTCATGCCCAGAGTATTTGGGGACCTATGGGAACATTAAGAAAACAAAGGGAAATGTGTACGAGGCATGGATATTATAGCACAGCTTCAGCTCGCAGTTGACTGAATGGACCCCTGCAGATGTTTCATTTTGTTAATGTTATTTAAATTTAAACAAAGGTTGGCTGGAGAAATTTGGTCAAAATTGAAAATATGTGGATTTATTTTTTATCATACGTAAGCTTGGTTTGGCAGCACCCACATTGGAAGAGACTGCATGCCTTTATTCTCCTCCTGAAACATTCTCAAGCTTTGAGAAAAAATGATTTGAAGAAATGGTATCCAGAAGATTAAGCATTCCAAAAGGCATCTTTTAAGGTGCTCTTAGATCCCTGCCATCATCCTTCAGTTGATGATGATGCAAGTCAGCTTGCCTCCAGCCACAGCTTTTCAGCAGAGACTAGGCAGAAATAAATGACAAAATGGCTCACCCATGTGAGGTCCATGCATGGCAAAGATCCCATTGCATAGAAATCTTTAACCCCTTAAGTATCACCTCTTTTCTTAACACAAGCTTGGAAATGACATACCCAAAATGAAATGGTTACTATTCTTGAACCCTTTTTGACTACAGGCACAATCCTGGTTTCTTCTGGAAGGTGACCCTTGAGGGTTTGTTTGCCTAAAGCCAGAATTACTGAAAATATTACTAAAACAAATTCACGATGCTCAAACACGGTGGAAGTGGTGGCCTTTTTTGTATTTGTTGTTTATACCATGTGACTACATGACATGTACTGGAACGCTGATCTTGTTCCAGAGAGCCAATACAAAACATAGGTCATTTTTTACATATATGCAACTGTGAAATAGACAAAAATGACAATTATAAGTAAACAATGGGCATTCTATCAATGTTTCTCCGAGTGGGCACGTTTTTGGAATTATAAACTATAATGGATTTGGTTCGCTGGACCCTTGGGGTGAAAAGAACAATGACATTACCCTCATTTGTGTAGTCTGAGGCAACCCTTGCTTGTTTTTCCACCCCACGTTACAAGATAAGGAACTGTTGTCGTTAAAGCACATCGCATCGTAAATAGTTTATACAGATAGAACCGTGAGTTTTAACTTTCAATCGGTATAAGCTGTGGCCATATCGATTGAAAATTGCACCGTGAAAAATGGAATGAATGCAAAGAAAATCCAACTTTGGGCCAGTGCGATTTAAGGGGTTAAGGGGTTACTTTTCAATTTGGCCTCCTCCATTGGATGATTTTGTGACAGTATCTCAAAGTGCATTCACAAAATTTTTGACCATAGTTCTCCCAATTCATTAACCAGGCAAATCAGTCATTTTATATAGTGGTTATTTAATAATAATAATTGTGGATTATTTGTCTTGATGCTGATAATGAACAACAATTTCCTATATGCTGATGTCAGTTAAGTGGTAAAAGTATCAATCCATAACCCAGACTGTAAGAAGCACAAAGTGTTGTAAGAACCTGATAATTGGAGTCCCTTGAAATATAAAGAGCAGCATGGACAAGTATTGATCTGCTTATCAGGGAAATGTTTTTTCAGCGCTTCCATCATGGATCCCAAAGGACACTGTCAGCAATATTGCTCAAAGACCACAGAGCAGCACAAACCATGAGGAGACATTTCTCACCAGCACAATTAAATGCTCCTCGCCATTTCTGGTGCCCTCTTGAAAAGTGCCAGAGGCTCCTGTAGTTCTGATGCCGTGAGGTCATTCGAGAAGGGCCTGAAGCATGATTTCCCCCCATTTTTAGGACAATATAAACATATTGCCATATCTCTTTTATTTTTGCTCAACTTTGTGCTGCACTCGGACCAAAGAATTAGAGCATTTCATCCCGTTTTTTCCACAATTATTGAGTCCTGCTTCATTCGGTTACGATAGCTAAAGAACAGGAGAGAAAGGAATGAAAATGGTAAAGTAGCTATTTCATTTACACAGTTTTATTTTGGGGGAGAATTCTTTGTTTTTCGAACCTGTCCAAAGAACTGAACTTTTTGCCCCCCAGTTAAGCACTATAAAGTGTCTAATTATGAAACCGCCAATGACAAAATACATTTTGTGAAATTGGAATTAGTAGTTGTAGACGACCTCAACTCCTGTGTTCATATGTTATGTGTGTGATTTGTATTTATTTTTTAAATTGCATAATTACGTTACATAATTAATTCCTACATATACTGTATTAATTATATAATAAGGTATTGCACTCCCAGACAGCTAAATACTTGGGTACTGCCACTCTAAGAGTGCTGAATAGATTTGACTTGGTTATGTGATTTTCTTTGGCCAGGTTCAGTTAAACTGCAATGCTCTTTTCCTTGTATAATGAATTAATGAAACCGCTTTGTGAGTTGTGTTCAATACTTTCACAACACCATCGATTTGAAGGGGAATTAAATTATTAAAAATGTGTGGGAGAAAAACGTCATTTTTGTTTCAGGCCTGTGCACTTTGCAAATTCATTAAAATGTTATTTTGCCAAAGGTACTTTCTTTTATCTTAGTAAAATTGGGGGGTGGGTGTGGTTAAAATCTGACCCAAGGTCAGATCAAGAAAAATGGTTAAGCCTATGAAGAGAAACGCTGCCCTGCAGTTTAATAGATAAAAAAAGTAATAGATTGTTTACACAACATAAAGGTCAGTAGAGATACCATGAATCAGGAGGAGGATCACTCCTGAACCTGTACAGTGGGCTCCAGAATTATTGGCATCCTTGAAAAAATGCACAAGAAATGCTGTAAACAAAAAAAAAAAGTTATCGACATATTTTCCACCATGTGTAAAGCAGTGCCTTTTTGAACGATTCAGTTGAATCAACCAAAGTCTTACATTCTTCAAATAAAAAATGTATTTCCCCGAAAAACAGGTTCCACAATTATTGGCACCCCTGGTTTAATACTTCATTCAAACACTCCTGGCAAAGATAGGAGCCATGACATAATTTGTGATGAGGTTAGAGAACACATTTCGAGGGAGTTTTGAAGATTAATCTATACAGAAATTTTCTGAATCATTGATATCCTTGGGATGCCCCCCTCTTCAGTTCAGACCACAGGTTTTTCATGGGATTTAAGTCGAGACTGAGATGGCCAAAGCAGAGCATGGTTATGGTATTTACTTGACTGTGTGGATTTATTGTCCTACTGGACAATCTACATATGACCCAAATCTCAGCTTCATAGCAGATTGTCTGCCAAGATCTTAAATAGTGCCCCTGGACCACTGGCAGGAAAAGATCTCCAAAATATCAACGACCCACCGCAATATTTGACAGCAGGTAAAACATGTAAAACATTTGCTGTCAAACGTGTCGAAAACTTTCAATTTTGGTCGCATCTGACGATAGTACTCTTTTCCAGTCATAATTCCAATGATCTTCAGCAAACTCAAGATGCTTGGTATTGTTTATTGTACTCCGTAAAGGGCTGTCTTAGTGCCTTCCAAACAGTTTGTTGGTATGGAGATACCTTTTTTTGATTCCTAAATTGTTATCGTTGTATACCATAAGTATACTTATGGCCTCCCTCACTACCTTCCTTACCATCCGTGAGGATAATATGCACTTGCATCCTCTTCCTGGCAAGTGGCATGTTTAACCATTCATGTATTTTGTTTGTACCCATTACCCAACTTGTGATGGTCAATTACCATCTGTGACTTCTGAATTGACAGTTCTTTGGCTTTTCCCATGCTGATGGTTGACAAAGGGATTTTGCATGCTTGTTATCATACTCCAGTGAAACAGGGAGTGATAGAACAACACAATATAGTTCCTTTACATTAACTCAATTGAATTTCCATTTTGATTTCATTTACAGTAATTGTTAGTGGTGCCAATAATTTTGGCACCTGTAGTTTTCAGAAAAAAATAGATTAGCAAATAAAAAACATTGAAACATGAGTGTATTGATGTATTAAGTTTCCCTGTATGTTTCAACATATAGATCATTATCCATGTTGTTTATTATATATTAAGGGTGCCAACAATTCTGGAGCCCACTATATGGATTCAGCCTGTGCTCTGACTAAAGTCCTCCAAACCTCACACCCTCCCCTTGCCTGGGAAGTTGGGAGAAATCATGTGAGGCTTTCACAATACTAGTGGAGAGACTGACGATGCTGAAAACCGAACTGGAAATGGGGCTTTTTGTATCAGATAGAAGGCTTCTGCCTATATGTTGGCATTATCATTTAAGTTTTGTGAGGCTTTAGAAATAACATCAGTGTATGTGTGTGTGTGTGTGTGTGTGTGTGTTTTGCGTGTTGGGGCAAATGGTTGTTTCTTGTTTTACATTGAAAGGTCAAAAAAAGAGTATGTAAGGGTCAGTGAACTAAACAGGAGTAAACATGGCTGCATGCAGTCTTAAATCCAGTGTGTTTTTTATTTTAGGCAAAACCTCATGTGTAACTGTTGCCATTCCATTTAGTCTGACAAAATATTTTGGGCTTTTGACACCGAAAGACACTTAACTCAGTGTCATATCGAGAAAATATAAGAATCCTATCAGCCTTCCCTTTCACCTTAAGTGAACTGCAGTGGACTTTTATGAAAAAAACAAGTCTATCTACACGAAGAGAATGTCCTCTACCTTTATTCTCTTGCTTTGTTCTTCACTGCAGTCAGACATTTAGTAATCGTCTTAAGCTGTTAAATATTTATGCAAAGATTTTTCTTCTTAACCACAAAGGCCACGTGTTCCACGTGAGGGAACATATTTGAACATGCAGTCTTATGATTGGAATGTGTAATGTCCTCAAATGTCAGGTAATTTATTTGACACTCCTTTCATCTTTGTTGTCAAAAATGTGTCTTGCCAATCCTTTCCCAACTTTAAGTAATAATTTACTTCAAGATGCTGCTCTCTGATGACGGCACCCACATTTCTGTTAAGAATCCTGGCTACAGACATTGAGTGGAATTTGTCTTCATCTTTCATGTTAAGTTGAGCACGTGTTCCATTTCTTTACCGTGAATGAAATGTTTCTTCTGAATATGGGTTTCAGTAGTGATTCAGTTAAATAGAAATTCAGTATATACACAATTTTGGCAGAAGAGAAAATGCGTGAGTGGGTATGTAGCCGAGCAGAACACAAAATCCATGTACAACTGGCCTTTTACTTTTTTTAATATACAAAATGTGTGTTTAATGTAAGCTGAAAGGTACATGTTCAGGAGTGCTGTAAACTGTCAATACTGTAGATCAGTGGTGTTCAAACGGTGTGCCGTGGAATTTTGAAGGATTTAATTTTAATATAGCCTCATTAAAAAAATATTTTATATGCAGTGGCATTGTTTCCTCACATTGAAAAATGTTTGGCCATAATCACTTATAACTTCTACTTAAGATTCTTATTTATTCACTTTAGTTGCAGAAGTAATTGTAGTTCTGTTGGAGAATGGGAGAGGGGGAATTATCACGTCGCTGTACATCAATGACACAATAGCCGAGAAATATTGTAACAATGTTAAAGTTTTAAAATTATTTTAGTTTTGTACAATGGACAGGTTGCACATACCTCAACCCTGACGCCGATTACATGTGCAATTTCTTGCTACAATCCATCTTTTTTTGCAGAGGTCACATTAATGCAGAATTCCGTATTTTTCACGCAGAGAAAGCGAGCCAAAACACAGGGGAAAAAAAAAAAAACTGTTTTATACATGCAGATATTCCAAGGTCTTTATTTTAAAGATAACCGATATGAACTAAACGTGAACCACAGCAAAATAATTACGCTTGTTTCTTTGAGCCAATCATCTTCTGTGTCTGACATTTGTATTATTTACAGATCATAATATGATAGCATTGCAAGATTCAAAGAATGAACCACTGCTGTAGATGAACAAGATTTGTAGAGATTAAGGAACAAAGAGTCAACGGAAAACAAATAGGCTCATTGGGGAAAAACGTGTTTTTGCTCGTTAACTTTACAGTTCTTCAGCCAATTGAGGGGAAACTCAATGTGTGGCAGTAAAGCAAATTAGCAGCTATACAATATTAAAACCTGAAGGTGGAACAAAGATTTAACATTTTAAGGATTTTTGGTTGAATGAAGGAACTTTCGTACTTAAAAAAAAAAAAAAAAAAAATGTTTGCACGCATTTATGTAGATAATAGATAATCGCAAAGGTCAATGAATGTAAGCACGGATTAGGTGCAATTGTTTGCAATAACCTGTTATAAAAGATACAACAGAATTACAAAACATGGCACAATCACAAACGATAAAGCTGCTAGCTGGAATTCAACAAACGGCACAGTCCCAGCTACAAAATATCATATTTTATACAAAACATCAATATCATATTTAATATCAATAAGTAACACTAATATGTGTATGACAAATGGCTATCTGGGGATCTGCACACATCCATTGTGATGAGGTATTTTTTAAATAATTGTTTTATTAACCAGTTTAGATGAATACTTTTTAACACAATTGAGTAAAATCAGGACAGCCGTGTCACATATAGGCCAAGAAACCGCAGTTATGAAGCCTGACTAAATGGTTACCACTCAAAATAGAAGACAACACACCCCCAACCCCCTTTCAAGAAAGAAACAGGCATAGAAATATTGAATGGTTTAATACAGCATAAAAATACACGTCTCAACATTTCACAAATTCTAGGATTTCAAGGCAACATAACCTGGTCTGTCCATATGATATGATGATATACTACCATGTGCAGTATGCTCCTTGCATCGTTTGTTCCCAGTGTATCAACGGCAGTATAGACTTGCTAACAGGTAAGGTTTGTTTAATTTGCCACAATGATATTAAGACATCAACCAACTTGTATTCTGTATGCTGTACATAAAGCAAGTATTTTATTATTTCACCCAGTACGTTATTGCACTCCCTAATAAATAATTGACCACAAAAGGCCTAGTTAAAACAACACTTTCAAAAGCAATTCCATTCAAATGAGCCCCCTGCATTATAATCAGTAAAAACATACTAAGAGTATTTCCTCACTAATGACTAAAACCTGAACATGAATAATACCAGATAACAGATTTAGTCATACATATTAATCAAATTTAAGGCATATTCACTAAGAGTAAGTATTATGAAATAAATAATGTGCGTTATTTTACCCTGAGCTGTTATTGTAAACATGAAGCTTTCCCGTTAATAAGAATATGTACAACTCTTGAGCACTATGAAGCGAGATCATATTAGCTACATTATCGGCGATTAAAGTGTTATGTGCACTACAGACAGAACGGCAAACATCTTAGCGATTCTATATTCCAGGGGTATACAGTCTGGTCCTGGAGGGCCCAGCTGCGTGGTCGTTTTCGTTCCAACCAATTTCACTTTGCTCACAGCTCTATGAACAAGGCTGGTTCACTCCTGAACTTGAGCACAGTAAAATCCTTAGGATAAACTTGCAGTCCGCGGATACCGTTGCTTATGCAAGATGAAGATATGTTTGAGCTTATTAAATTACAATTAGTTAAGATTTGTGTGTTAAAACATTGTTACAAGACCATTGTAAATCCCTTCCTATCATTGAAAAAGGCTCACTGACATGTTGACTCACCCTCTGCCTGTTTTTATAGTCCTTAAATTCGGGTTTCAAAATATACAGTTGGTGGACAGACACCGTGCTGAAACATTGTATAGTTGCACGATAATTCAAACTCTTGATTGAAAATTGGTTCCAATTGCCACAGCCGATGGCGTGGGGGGATAAACCGTGTTGTGGTTTGAGGTTGTTTGCTGCTGCAATTCCCTATTGTACCTTATGAGCTATAATTAAGAGCAGAAGTCCTGAGACAGATCAGCCATTGTTGTGCATTCCTTTAGATGACAGGCTGGGATTATTTTCAGTATATTTCTTTAAACGTGGCATTTTGTTCATGCCAATTAATTTATTAATGTTTCCAAATTTATGACAAAACCTTGGATTCTGGATCCACTAAGTGTGGTTTTGCAGTCCTCCACCAAAATAGCAGTAATCAAGCCTAACATTACATGAATTCCCATGTTGAAGGTGCTTAAAGAGCTTAAAATACCTAATAACTGCATGTGTAACTTTGATGACGTCTGACGTCAGTGGGATCCAAACTGTATACTGTAATTATCAGTTATGCAATTACAATGACAGCTTACTCATTCTGCGTAAACCAAGTAGTGAGTCATCAGTTCTTGCCCTTTTCCTGTGTCCATGTAGAGACGCAGAATTTCAAGCTGACCCATGTGAAAAAATAGTATACTTGGCAGACATGATATAAACTTGAATTATAGTACAAAAGTATACTTCAGCAAACTATTCTTTCACATGGGGAAGTAAATCAATAAGATACGGTTTTATACGGTCATTTTTAAGCTTTAAGGACTGGTCATATTGTATAAGACTAAAAAATAGCTGCCAATCAATTCCAGTCAAGGATTCTGTCAAACTTTGTTTTCCACTAAAAATTTCACTGATCTGGTCAGTTGTAGTAAGCTTTCATTTGACTAAATAATTACCTGTGTAATGACCATTGGCTCAAAATGGCTGCTGTTCATCACCAACATGGGTGCTAGTAGTGAGTGTCCCCAATATTGTTAACCATCATCACTGTGGGATGACTAGCTAATTTCATTTTAAACGAGGTCAATTCATATTAATTCATTCATTCTTTGTGGTTCTGGAGCCTTCAAGTTTAAACATAGAAAAGACAAGATTAATTTAGAGCTGACTACATAGAGTATTCCTTATTGTGCAGTGTTTCTGAAATGATAGCCAGATTGACGTGGTCTGGAAGGAGCGGGTCTATAGGGTCTTGCCTCTGCAACTTCAGTGAATGTTCAGTTTATGGAAGTGGTCGAAGGTGGCACCCAAGGCCCAACTCGCCTCCACGTCCTTCACCTTCTTGGTGAGCTGTGGAGGAAGGAGAGAGGGGGTGGATGGCCATTCTCTTTAGACACTTTTACTATTTAAATCATTTTAAAAGGCATTCCTTATATAGTTCAAAAACATCCCCTTTTCTTCTCTGCAAGTCAAAATGGTTTTGAAATAAATAGCTGCAGCCCACCCTGCCCTGGCAGAACAAGACCATTTTTTTCCCATTTCCAACAGGCTCCTGATGACAGTTGGCCAATGATATATCTGAGGCATGGCCAAGCCTTGTGCCTAAGGTGCTTGACTGGGATCTGAAAGGTTGGTGGTTCAAGCCCCAGTGAAGCCATAAAGATTAGTACAGCTGTCGGGTCCTTCAGAAAGGCCCTTAACCTCACATTGCTCAATGGGGGATTGGCTCATGCTGAGTCTAATCAACTGTATATGGCTTTGGATAAAAAGCATCAGCTAAATAACTGAAATGTAATGTAACGGATAAAAGGCGAGGTGAAGTGTCACAGCCTTACCTGCAGGACGGTGTTCTCCTTAAAACCAAAGCCCTCCTTCAGCAGGCAGGTGATGTAGGTCATGTCCATGCACAGGAAAGGGCTGACAGTGGGGTACTTGGCCATTTTATTACAAACTGAAACACAAGACATTAGCATTAGAGCCCCAAGATAATGCTCATAGATATGTTCTGTGTGTGTGTATGCATGTGTCACTGGTTACTTTATTCTCTTTTTGTGTAGTTCTGTTTTCTGTCTCTCATCCAACAGAACTTTCTTACTTACAGATTCACTTGACAGAACATCAAGAAGACAAATCAGGTTTATCCTTGTGCAATAATTTAGGACCAAGCAGGTTATTCGTCGCTGAATGTTTCCAAGTGAGATTACATTTCTACTGAGGTTACTTATGTAACTCACAGTAATAAAGTATTAATTCATTTTAAAAGTGTGAATGAACATTTTTAAGTTGAGCAATGGGCCTAAGCAGCCTCGTGTCCTGCAGGAATGCTCCGGAAGCTCACCATCTTTGGCCCTCTTCTTGAAATCTCTGACTTCTACCGCCCCTCCTTGAGAGCCGTCTGAAAAAGAAGCCCCGATCAGCAAACGTCAGATTTTCCACAACGCTCATTGTAATTCTGACAATGCTGTAACCTTCCTAAAGGCTTTGAAAAGTATACGTAAGCATATATACCACTTCTACATTTACAGTACCAACTGCAGTGCTTCATGTGGACCAAAGAGAAATCATAAAAATGTAGAATAATCCCACAACTGTGACTGTAAGTATTAAATAGGGCACAGGTGAATTTGCCAATGACTTGCACTCTAAAATAAGGCATAATCTGGATGTACTATGGTATCCTATGATAATATGAAAATGAACATGAAAAAAGTTAAAAAATAATGATACATTTAACCTCAAGACTAAACCAACGTCAAACCTCAAGAGACATGGAAAGAAAAAGGGAACATCGCTTCAACTCTTCATGCTAAGCACATTTACAGGAGTTAGGAGCAGTGTTACTTGGCCTGCTGTTGAGAGTGCTTTCGGGGTCTCACCGATGAGGCCCGTGTCCACGGCCCTGTCAAAGTAGTAGGAGAAGGCATAGAAGACGCTGTCCCCTTTCAGCTCCATTGGCTGGTGCACGACGCCCTTCACCACTTTCAGGACCTCCTCGTAGCAGAGCTTGAACCCTGAGGTGCCTGAAGACCGAAGGGAAGAAGTACCACAGAATTTGGCGAGCGCTGTTAAGAGACATCTACACAAAATATCTACGATATACAGTGCAGACCGTAAGCATTTGGACAGTGACATATTTTTGTTTTGTTGTTGTTTTTCGCTCTGTACTCCAGCTAACAAATAGTTGAAATGACACAATCACTAGGTGGTGGTTCATCCATATTGCGTGAACCATGTAGGAGTTGTTATAGTTATACATAGCCCCCCCCCCCCAATTTTAGGGGACCAAAATTAATTGGACAAATTACCACAAACTGAAATAATCATCATATTCAATATTGAAGATGAAGACTTTAATAATATATTAGTTTGTGTTAATTTGTCCAATTGCCTTAAAATTGTGGGGAATGCACTTTAACCAGTTTATTTCAACTGTTAGTTTGCGGGACTACAGAGCAAAAACAACAAAAAATGTCTTACTGTACAAATACTTACGGACGGCACTGTATACACAGACAAACACATAATGAATGTACAGTGATGGGCAAGCCAGTGCGTATTTGCAAATTTGAGTTTGGCAGTGTACATAATGAAAACTATTATCCAAATTCCAGCATTAATTACATGCAAATCCCCCATTCGGTCTTTCAAAGAATTCAAGCAGATGGTCCTGAAATTACTAGCTTCTAAAGAAGTGCAGAGGATTAATAACTATAAACAGGGATACTGTGTGCCAAATAGAGTTGGTGAGACATAATTGGACATAATGATGCCCTGGTGTTCGCTGTACCCCGCACTGAACATAAAATTCTCATAATGTTCCCATGACGTTACACAAATGTAATGGAGGACATAACGAGTCAGCCGGATTTGGGAGTCAGCAAATTCCTTCAGCAAGCAAAACCTCTTCTCTCAGCAAATCTCCCTAGGCATCACGTTATGCCCTCACCGCCCAGAAAAAAAGGAAGCATTAACCTTCCTATCGCAGACTGTTCCCTCAGGAAAAGCACCAGCACGGCCACCTGGGTAATCAGTCTTTACCGCATTACTCACCGTGCTGTGGATCAAACCACTAATTGTACTACAGAATGAACAACAAGAAACCCCTGATCAAACATTCACGACAAAGGTGTGGGAACCTGGACATTATTTCAGGCGTTAACTATATGGTTTACCTGCCCCTAAATCACAACGTTTGCGCTTCTGCTGCTTCCGATTCTCTGGGCCACAGTGACCAGAAAGTATACATTGCCATTCTGGCTCAGCAAATTTTTTTGTGCGCATGTGTGTGTGTGTGCGCGCATTCAGTTGTTCAGCAGTAACACGTTCTCAAAATGCTTTGTTATTAATTACCCAGCATCTTACAGGGTCGATGAATACGTAAAGTGCACATCACAAAAGCTGCAAGTACTTGTGTATGGAACAGACTGAAATGCAACACTCAGCTATACGGTAAGGCACCACTCAATGGTGGAGATGTAAATAAAATCAATTACAGGCGAGCTTAAACTAGAGAAGCAGATGATTCCAGTACACTAAAAGGCTCTCTTGGTCAGAAAAACAGCCATAGTGCTTACCAGCCTCCACACCGCTGACTTGGTAAGTGATCCCACCAAAGGTCCAGTTCGTACTGAATTTCTTTGGCAGACAGGAGCTTGTGAAAACCCTCCACTGCAACCCTGAAGGAAAAAAAAAAAAAAAAAAAACAACACATAAGCTACTGTACTTAATCATTTTAAGAGGTAACAAGAGCTCTCTGAAGACAGATAATATCCAAAGTTGGCCTCATTAACCTCAAACAACAGTTTTAAATGTTACATTTCCCAGGGAGTGATTTACAGTTCAAAAATGAACTCTTGGTGACACCCAAAGGTTTTATGTGAATTATGAATTTGCACACAAGAGAAATGCCTGACATGTGAAGAAAAAGCTAAAATATCTCAAAAAAGGTTTTTAACACCTGGCCAAAGTGTAAACGCCTCCGTATCGATAAAGAGGAAATGTGATGAAGGGCGATGAAAACTAATAAATGATAATGTGGCGTGATGGGGGAAGTCACAGACTTCCACACCAGAAAGCCTGAAAAATTGACAGATTGCACTCTTTTGATTATGTAATCATGTTGCGTTGGTTTCAGAATATTCACATCATAGTTGTTGATGGAAACACACCTACATAAGCATCTTCTGCCGGAAATATGCTTAACATTTTGCTGGAAACTTAACTATTGTGTGGTTTAACACACTCAGCACATGGCATGTCAATGCCTTTTGTAAAGCTGATTCACAAAGGTCTGGAATGTCCAAGCAAGCAGTTTCCCAAGTATCATGTTTTCATAGGACCAATGAAGGCGTATTCATACTGAGGAAAACATAACATGCAATTCCTAGCTTGAGAACATTCCAGAAAGTGCAACTCTGCCACCACTGTGAAAAATATAGTATTCTTCCTCTAGTAGCACTACTGTGCCTAATGACACTGCTTAAAAGCCATTATGTATTTAATGTCCGGATTCTTTTGTACCATGTCAGGTACATACATTTAGATGAAATGCTTGCACTTAAAAGTAAACTTGGCCAGTGTTATCTGCATCACAGAAAATTCAATAAATTCAGTGTGCATCGAATAGCCTACCTTCAGCTCCTAGGGCTCCAAGGGTTGCCAGCCTTGCTGCTTTCAGTCCGTTTCCAAGGTAACTGCGGGTCACAAGCATTTTTGAATCAGCAGGTTATCCCTTAGAGTGCCAACAGGCAGCACTTATTAAATATTAAAGGTATAAAAATGTACCACACAAGCTGAAAATTACCTATATGAGAACAAAAAAGCAGATTGAAAAAGGTATTGTACTCATTTTTTTGTATACTTTTGATAACATTATTCTTGACTTCCTAATGAAGCTCATTGGCCTTCATTTTGACTAAACAATTCACTAGCAGTGATCCTCCAAAAACAGGCGCTTTTATCCTGAAATCATCTTTGGCACAAAGTGGTCAATTAACAAATTCCATGGCTTGTTAATGTTATTTTTCTGCGGCTTGAATGTTTATACAATCAGCATCTCTCAAATTTTTATTCCATTTTCACAGGTATATTTTATGTCACTTGTTTTTGTTTTCAAATGGGTGGAGCAGGCTTTATTTACAACAAATATTAGTTCCTAAAAGATATCTTTTGAAACAAGAAAAAATAGAAATTGAGCAAGGGCTTATAGACTGTATACATCTCTCTCAACTTCAAAAACAATGTTATAAAACTGCACTGTTATGGAAGTACGGGAGTCATGCCATGGGTGTCAATAATGCGTGCAGTACCTGTGTGTGTACAGCTTGTAAGTGGTGTTGAACATGTCAAATTTAGCCACGTAGTCAGCAGGAGCCACTTCAATAGTTTTCTGCAAAAGAAATGCAACGGGAAATAGAAGTATAGTATGTAGATACATATGCGCATACGTGTTATTCATACTGTAAATTACTCATTCTGGAATTGTAGTACAACACAAAAAATATTCACCTTAGATTTGGGGAGAAAGGTGATTTGGGTCGAACCCCCACCTAAATCCAAGGTTCCCACTGTCTGTTTGCTGTTGGAGTACAAGTGACCTAGAAAGCAAATCAACTGCTAACTGAATATCATATGAACTTCATCAATAACTGCCATTTGAAGAAATGGTGACGTGGACAGCAGACATTCATCATCCTGCCAACAGTGTGGCCATAACAGTGCAGAAACAGCAGGTTGGCCATTACATTCTCAGAGAACGGCAGTACATTATTAAACTGCGCCCCACCCTCACCTAAACTGCTCCACTAAATATGGACTTGTTAACATGTCATTATAAACAGGGATGCCCCCGACTAAGTTGAGCATTTGTCACTAGTTTGGACCGACGATTCGCCCAGCTGTTCAAATTTTCCATTTCCTATATTATTTACTTATGGATTTTGTGTAATATTATTAATTATTTTGAGCATTTATAAATTATTCATACAAGAGCTGCAAAGGAAGAGGCATTTAATTACACAGATATAGACCGTTTACCCGGCAGCACTTACTGGAAAAAAATCTTTGAACAGCAGTAATCTTTATATTATAAGTCTTACTGATAACTTGAATAAATTATCAGTATTTTGACCTGTAACTAATTTTAAGGGACATAAAAATAGAACTAAAGAGCACCACTGTACTGCGGATGAATCCATGCAATTAAAAAAACAATAAGTGTGCTCTTTTTTTATGCTAATTTTTGCTTTTGAGTTTGAGGTCAAGATGTCCATGAGATCACAGATCCAAATTTCAGCTTTTATTTCTTGGTATTTTTGTCTAGATTTGTTAAACAACTTAGAACATTTAACCTTTGTGTCAAACCACCCACTTTTTATGTGAGCAAAAGTATTGGAACGACTGACTGACAGGTGTTTCTTGCCCAGATAGATTGACTGCTTAAACAATAAATAGTTCTAAATGTCAACTCTTGGTTTTAGTCTTGGGTTTCACTTGTGAAAACTGCATTTGTGTTTGAAAAGATAAACCAACATGAAGACCAGAGAGCTTGCATGGATGCTTCTGGAGTGGGCTCACTAATCTTTATTTATGATGTAACTCAAGATGGTAGGAGGAGGATGAATTGAGAAGTCTACAAAAACTTTCTGTCTGCCAACTTACAGAGAAATGCGTCCAAACTAAGTGGGAGGAACTTCATCATGTGGCAAGACAATGACCCAAAACACACTGCCAACTCAACAAAGGACTTCATTAGGGAGAAACAGTTGAAGGGGAACCCCCCCCCCGCCATCAAAACAAACAACAACTGAAAGAGGATGCAGTAAAAGCCTGGAAAAGCATCACAAAAGAAGAATGCAACAGTTTGGTGATGTCAATGGGTCGCAGGCTTGATGCAGTTACTGCAAGCAAGGGATATTTCACCAAACATTAAGAGATATTTACTTTAATTTACTTAAATACTCTCTGTTCCAATACTTTTGCTCACCTAAAAATTGGGTGGTCTGATGCCAAAGGTACTAAGTTCTAAGTAGTTTAACACATCTAAATACCAGGAAATAAAACTTGTCTCGTGTTCATCTTTGAATCATCTGCTAGCGAGTCGTGTCACATTAGCATTTCATCACTTCATCTGGCCGATGCCTCGAAAATTCGACCACAATGGGACAGCCCCAATTATAAATATTATGTGAAATATGAACAGTGGAGAGCACATGCATCAAGTAATGATGATTGAGTGAGATACATAAAATATAAACTCACACACAACAGGAAAAAGAAGATAAGTCTCTGAGATATTTGGCTGCATTAACAAAATTTAGCAGTCAAATAGCAGGCTGCAATATAGTCAAATACCCACTCACAGCCAAGCAGCCCAACCACAAGGGAAGTTTTACCTGTCAGAAAATTCACTGTCACCCAGGCCAGGATCCCTGAGGGGCAGAAAGACATCACATCACAAAACACACTTTGTTTTTCACATTAAAATGCTCATACAGGGAAAACTAACTATAAACACAACTATAAGCACTGTAGACTGAGTCGGATAAAGCGGGAAACATTTTATCATGAATCATAGAAGGCATATCATTACTTGTGTTCGGGGCCTTGCAAAACACCCAGCTGATTACAGCCGCCCTCGTGTAAAATGTCTGGCGAATTCTGAACTGTACGTGAGTGCAAACGAGGCTAAAACGAAGGGCGAGGAGAGGCACTCAATGTCAGTGGTGGGTGGGAATGCTGACAAATTGGACTAATTGCACCATGAGGTAACATAAGCCTTGCTTAAACACAGTCCTTCAGAGAAGCTGGGATTAAAATCGGTGTAGTTTTGCCTCCAAAGCCGGGTTTGGATCTACGAGTGACACCACTGCAACATCCAAAACAACGCAAATCCTTCTTCCAACTGCTGACTGTTCGAAAACACAACCGCTCATCACAGAAGTGCCTGGAGATAAGTGCCACCTACAGTAGTTGTGTGTCTTAGGCCTAAAACAGTAAATGTTCTTTGACGGCTTGAAGAAAGAGGCAATGTGGGCAGATACCACCAGCAGAGGCAATTATTCAACCAAAAATCTAACACACAGGCCACCTTCGTTTGTTCCATCCATTATGCCGACACTGTCCTTTGGGATGAAAAATGGAGATTCGTCGAAGACCTGTTGGACCTAGGGACATCACACAGTGTATTTACGCTGTGAATAACCCATCATTACTCAGTAGTTGCTACATTATTACATCATTTATACGCTTCTCGCCTACACTCTGCGATTAGTATATTATTACATCATCATTTTTCTTAGCAGCAATTCTTATTCTTATGCAACACATACAAACATTTTTTTTTTTGTTTTTTTTGTTAGGATAGGCTGCTGTGCATCTTGCACAGGGCTACACCAGAGTCTATTATGTGCTGCTCTTTTACTCTATGGCAGCATCCATATATCAGATCTGGAGCACAAATCCAAATCCGGCCCTGGTTTTCTTTTCTCCCAGGTTATTAGCTGAACAATTAGTGCTACTGAGTGGCCAGACAGTCTTCACACCTCAGTCCCAGATAAAGGAAGGGTGCAAAACCAGCAGTTCTCGGACCGGAAGTTCTCTGAGTGTGTTTCCCAGGGTGCGGTACCTGCTGGAGAAGGGCCTGGGCCTTCTCCTCAGGGAGGAGTCGGAGGCCTGCCGTGGCCCTCAGCATGACAGGGGTCCTCTTCCACTCCACGCGAGGCACCGTCCTCTTCACCACCTTCAAAAGCCGCCTCACCGTGTCCCCGCCCTGCCAGGACCCGCGACCACACACACAGAACATCAAAATTCACATCCAATAAGTCTGTGTCAATCATCCCTCACCACGTCTGGTCTTTGGGACCAAATTCTGCTCCAGCCATCAGAGTAACTAAATAACAGGAGCAGCTATTTCGAAGTATGATATACACTCAGGGAGCACTTTATTAGGTATTTATTACTTATTCGTAACACTTATTGGGCTTCTACTGCTGTAGCCTATCCACTTACGAGGTTGTATGCGTTGTGTGTTCAGAGATGCTCTTCTGCATACCACTGTTGTAATGTGTGGTTACCTGTGTTACGGACACCTTCCTGTCAGCTTTGAGTCTGTCCCTTCTCTTCTGACCTCTCTCATTAACAACGCGCTTCTGGCTGCAGAACTGCTGCTCACTTTTTTGTTTTTGAGACTGTTGTGTGTGAAAATCAGCAGTTTCTGAGATAACCACCCTGTCTGGCACCAACAATCATTCCACGGTCAAAGTCACTCAGATCACATTTCTTCCCCATTCTGACATTTGGTCTGAACAACAGCTGAACCTCTTGACCACATCTGCAAGCTTTTATGCATTTAGTTGCTGTCACATGACTGGCTGATTAAATATTTGCATTAACAAGCTGGTGTACAGGTCTAGCTAGTAAATTGCTCACTGAGTATATTATATTTTAAGAAATAAGAGCTGACTTCATGGTCAACAGTGGAAGATATATGTAAATATAAATAACCAATGATACAGTAATGGACGTACCTTTTCAGGTGCATCTGCATAGGCGGACAGTCCTGGCTTCAGTGACTGGAACATCTCATTATCCAACACCGGCAGCTCGTCTTTAAAGGAGAATTAGAGCAGGAAAACAAACAGGTCATGTTAAACCAAACGCTGTTACTGATTTAAGCCCTGCAGTACCAACAAACTAGGAGGACTTCATTGTACGGTTTCAACACGAGCACCTGAAACCCAATATTTAAGAGAAGACAATAAAAACACACTGTTCACTCAGTACTCTCCTTGAGTTTTGTCAAAGTAGTACCCAACCTTGTAGAAAAACAAAGCACACAATTTCTCAGGGAAAGTCAAACTGGGCAAAAAGGCACCCAGTTATCACAACATTTTTTGCCAAACAAAGTGTGCTTTACTCTTCCCATTAATATACAATATTTTGAACGAATTTAGGTTGTTAACAGTGTTTCTCAAAAGCTGTTCAGAATTGTTTGTCTCTTATTTCACCGACATGCCCATGCAGGAATTTTAAAAGAACACCAAGTACAAAGCGAAGCTGGTTTCATTTCATCAGTGAATACAAATGTGTTATGACCACTACAGCCAGTGCTCCACTACTCTGTCTAGTTATGAAAGGAGCCATATAAATTCACATCAGTGAATACACATCAGTACACCTCTCGCGGTGTTCTGGACCACGTTCAAAGGGTTGCGACTCACCGCGGGCTTTCTGGATGAAGGTGTAGACGTGAATCCGGGTGCCGGTGCTGCCAGCGTCGAACATCACGCCGTAGAAAATGCGACTGGCGTTGGCGGGTCGAGTGACGATGGGCAGGTTGTTGTCCATACCCGGGAACTCCATGTTGTATTGCACCGCCTCAGGGGCATAGTCTCCAGATACACCCCACAGAAAAATGATCCACAGGAACAATGTTTTCAAAGCCATCCTGCTCGTGCTGAAAGGAACGCTTTTCGGCTTTGTTCGGTTGAGAAATGGGGGGAATTTCTTTCCCTCCCCCTATTTCCTAGATCAGAGGACTTGTGAGCTGAAGTCAGTCTGCTCCAATCTGAAAAAGAAAGTCCCACAAGTAGATGCTAAAGGATGGCGTGAGAGAGAGAGAGAGAGAGAGAGAGAGAGAGAGAGAGAGAGAGAGAGAGAGAGAGAGAGAGAGAGAGAGAGAGAGCTGCTACAGGCTTTGGCAATGTCTCTCAATGTATTTATTGCCAATTAAGCAACTTGCGTTTTAATTAAGAGAAGCCTGTTCATTCAGGTACTGTATATAAAGACTGACTCGGCAGGCAGCCAGGTCGACAAAAGCTATTGACCAATCCGGAAGCTATATATACTGCTACACTTAAACCTCCATCTGAATGATGTATACTACATACCACACAACTGCAAAACAGGTATATAAATTCCAACCATTTACCATTTACATGGTTTTGTGAAACTGCAATGCCTTTGCTTTTCTAGGCTTGATTTGGTATGCCAGAATGGCATGGGCTATTCAATATTAAACCTTACACATTATACCTCTTTGCAGTGCTAGTTCCCTGGATCCTAGCAAAATTAATTTGACTGAACGACAACCAATTTCCAATCTACAAGACATTCAGTCACATTAACAAATAATATTGGCGGATAGTATTGAATTTGTTGACTGATGCAGAGACAATGGCCAGTATGATGATGCAACATCCAAGTGCCAGATAAGTGACATATTTTCATATCATATTTAAGTGAAAATGTCATTCTAAAAAAGTAACGCAACCCAAGTAATCTCAAAAACTAGATTTTTTTTTCTCCATTCATTATTTATTCATTATCATACTTTTTTGTAAAAAAAAACAAAAAAAACATCTTTTTCATTATGTTTTATGCATTTATACTTAACCCAAATAAAGAAACAATAAAATATATATATACTAAATATACTAAGTAACAATAAAATATTTTGTTTTGTAGAAATAAAGTGTATTACATTTTTCCTTCATAAGGTCAAACGGTTGATTGACATCAGACTGTATTTTTGCCATCAAACCGATAAAAAAGAAGTTTAACGTGACTTTTTAAAACTTGTGACAGTCACATTTGTGTAACGTTTTGCATTTACTAAGAAATTGCTGATCTACTGCTCTAGCTATCATTCCATTTATTGTAGCCTCTTCGGTATGGTTTTAATTTTAGTAATAATGACAATTATTTTACTTGGTGAGGACTGCACCGAGGTAATATACAATATAGCAAATTAGCTATTGTAAGTTAATTAACACAGAACATATATAGCTAATGTATATTAAACATACTGTGAGCGCCCATCAAATCGAGATGTTATGGAGAAACATTCATCCTGAATGCTGAGACGCTACCATGAAATATCATCATGGTATGATAGTAATCATCACATGCTAGCCAACCAGGGATGGGCAGTATTTCTGGTTCCCTGGCCCTTTCAACCGTGCTGGGCTAGGCTTAAACAGGACCCATGCATGATCTCATGCCCCACCACATGCCCGTGGTCATTACACAGCAGTTTATGTTGATATATTTGCGTTTGGGGTATTATTGCATCAAAATACATACTATACCTGTAGCCAACTATGTGGAAAAAAACATAGCTAGCTATAGCCTTTTCGTTATACTCAGTACTTGACGAGGCTACCACTTCCAACTGCTTAGGCTAGCTATGGATTTAAATAACTTAATATAAGTAAAAAATAAATTAGTTATATTTGAAAACTGACTATGTGACTATCCCAGACACCAGACACCAGACACTTTGTCTGATGTGAATTGGACAAATATTTATTGAGAAAGCTACAAATAACTGCACAACGTTCCTGTGTTCTGAAGACCGTGTTATCTCACGATTGTCCGAACAGCACCTGAAACACAACTACAGTTTTGTATTGTGTATTTATTTGTCGTTTTCTCCATAAATATTGGTCCAATTCACATCAATTTGTTTCAGGGTCTGGGATAGTCAATAAGAAACCATAATCATAAACATAATAAAATTCCTCGGGAGAATAACTACCATCGAACGAACGTTATTTTCGTACACGGTGAGTCTACGTTAGCTAAATATTTGCAGTGTGTGACTGTGAGCAATTTCCTCGACTAACACTACCGGCATACCTAACTAGCAAACATTGAACTATAACGGTAACGGACATTAAGATCTCAGAACTCAGTCTTCGATTAACGTTAGTTAAATAGTTTGACCCAAAACGTTGCACTTACCTGATCTTATGATTTATGATGCGAGTTAACATTGCTGCTATTAGATAATGTTAGCTAGCTGACGTTCTCCAAGTCGTTTTCGTCTGTCCGGAGAACATTTCTAGTCCATCGCTTCAATTAAATAAGCAATCGGATAATTTAGCCAGCTAAGTTAGCTTACCTAGCTACCAAACAAGACAAGTAAAGTGGATGTAGCAAGTGAGCTACGACCACAGAAAACAGGCAGCTAGAGAACTGTTAGCTAAATAAAACAAAGGCCGAAGTTAGCTCGGTATCCAAAATGTTCTGGAAACGGCTTTTGACGTCACTGCATACCTTTTAGTCAAATAAGCAACGTAACGTTATACTAGTCAGATATGAGAGGTACTTGGTGCCAAACAGTGTTCACTAACTTAGCTAGCTTTTAACGTCAGATACCACCATCTGTCTCTTAATCTCTTAACTATCTCGCTACAAATGAAACCTCAAAATAATTTATTTTGTCAACTGTTAATTAGCTAGCGGTGCCCAAACCTGTTAGCAGCTACCGACTAGCGTTTATTTCTTATGCCAAAAACTTACAGAAGTCATGCCAAGCCTTTCGGCACGAACAAGAATGCCTACAACTGCCAGTGGCCAAACATGATCGTGTACGTCACCAGAGTTCTTCTTCTTTCTTTTTAGCGGTTTTTTTCCTAGGATTTGTGCATTACCACCACCTACTGAATGTTTCACGTTATCACAATTTATTTTATATACATTTAGATAACGTATATAATGTATAAAAAACATAAACTAAACAAATTCCCTTTCCTAAACCCCGTCTTAACCAGTTTTATTTCTCTAACGTTTGACTCCCCCCAAACCCTTTTTCCAAAATCCCCTGTATTTGGTCCCCTTCACATCAAAACTCAAAACTGCCAAAAATCTCCTTTTCTGCGTGCACCACCACGTGCTGCGTGTAGTTAAACCATAATTATAACTATTGCGAACCTACCCGTTTTATAATAGCGTATCATGTTCGTTAACATAATTAATAGTTAAAGTGTAAAAAAACATGTATCATAATTCTTGCTTTTCACGACAGAAAAAGTAAGGAACATGAATTGAGATATTGAGAAAATTATTTGGTTATTCAGAACAGTTACAAACCGGTCTCCATCATTTTAATGTTGCAATTATTCAAGTTTGAGTTTGCTTTCACACTAGCTAATCCTATTTCACGACAATACGTATTACTATATATTTAGAAAATAAATATATTTTAACTGCTATTTATTCTGTTCATATTTACAATTGTAGAGCTGTATTAGCTCTCAGTTGTCGCCTACTTGTCCTAGGTGGTTGCTATGGTAGCAGTCTCTTTGACAACGTGTGTACACAATCAAGATGGATGCTTTCCTGCACTGGAGTTGCAATGATGTGGCAAAATGGGTAAAATCCTTAGGATATCCGCAGTATATGGTAATCTTTTCAAATGTTGTTTGTTTAAAGAGGATTTTGAAATTTTGCAGAAACTAAAACAAATCTATGATCTAGTTATTCTAGTATTTAGGTGGTGTAAATTTCTGCCCACTCTTTCAAAATAGTCCATCACTGTAACTTTTATATCATATGCATAGCATTTCTTTAAACATCTGAAAAAGAAAAAGGCGGATTGAATATAACTGTGTTAAAACTATGTTAAAGGTGCAATAGGTAAGATTTTTGTGTTAAAACATTGTTACGAGACCATTGTAAGTCCCTATCTATCATTGAAAAAGGCTCACTGACATGTTGACTCACCCTCTGTCTGTGTTTATAGTCCTTAAATTCAGGTTTAGAAATATACAGTTGACGGACCTACACTCTGTACCAAAACATTGTACAGCTGTAAAATAATTAAAGCCCATTAGTTGAAAATTGGTTCTAATTGCCACAGCCAATGGTGTGGGGGGCTTCAACATCAGCATGTTCACAGAGAAAGGCTTTGATTTGAGGGTGTTTGTTACTGCAATTCCTCTCTTGACCGTGAGAAGTCCAAAATTACCTATTGTACCTTTAAGGTTTTGTCTCATGTCATTTTTTTCTATTTCAAGGAATGTTTTACTGAAAACTGCGTTACTGGTAAAAAGCTGATTTATGTTAACTGCTGCTATCTTCCAAGACTCGGAATCACAGATTTTGAGGATATGAAGGTAAGTTAAGGGGAAACCACATGGTATAAAGCAGGTAATACAAAAAGATAACTCACAGATATGACTAAATGCCACATTAAATTAATACTATGACATTAATTTATAACTTAGACACATTACGTGGGATTATTAATTTACCCAAAAAACTTGTTGAACATTTGTTTGAAAACCTCTACCAAATAGAATGGTTTGTCATGGCAGTATGTTTTGGTTTGTGAGAAAGTTTTCTCCTGTGCAGGCGATCTCAGGCCATGTACGTGAGCTGCTGGGGATCACAGAGCCAGTGTGGAGCAGGAGTATAACACTCCCGCCACGGGACCAAAGGGGCTTGTACTTAGAAAAGAAGAGTCGCACAGGCCAGTGGGCCAATTCCCTCACCTACAGCCAGTTTCTAAATGAAGGGAACAACTGTCACTCACCTGTTTTATTTCCAGATATAAACAGATGACCAAAGCAAGAATATAGTTACATAGTGTTACTTGTTTCAAGTGTGTATCTTTGTGCTTTTTTGTGCCTCTACCTCTAAAAGAGAGAAGATGACAGAGTTTTCTTTCCTCTTTATGTTGGCCACACATGATGAACCATGCATTTCTAATAAAGCCTCTTTGAATATTTGAGTTTCCTGTGTTTGTTTTGGCCTTTAGAGGGCGCTCTGTAACTCCAGATTAGTTTAGGTTTGAACAGACAGCGCAGAGAGGGGAGGGAATTAATTGTAAAGTGATGATGTTTTGAAGTGTCATGTTGCAAACTTTCCTGCTTGTCTGCTTTTGTGTGCTATTGTGGATCCTGGCTGCTAAGGGAAAATTGAAAACAGTGAATCCAAAACAAATACTAACGCAGGTCAACACCAAATCACCGTATTTAGTGCAGTGTTCATTTATTAAACACTGGTCAGAGAAGTGGACCTTTACATAAGATCAGATACTTTCTTTCCTTAAAATGACCCATTCATGTAAGTGAAGTACAATTGTTCTCTGAAATATTTATTCCTGATCAATATTTCAGTGGACAACTGGGGATCTGTATTTGCCACTTGACAACTGCGCTGGACACCTCAGTGACCCTTTAAGGCTGGTAACGTATAAACAAGGACATTACATTCTTAAAGCATTGTATATACTCCCTTCTTTTTCCACTTCCTCCCCGCTCACAGACTCTGATGTTTCTCAACTCCCGCTCTCCCTCCGCCCTACAACCTGTGCCCTTGACCCTGTCCCCTGTTCTCTCCTCCAGACTATCAGACCTGACATTCTCCCATTTGTCACCTTCCTTGTCAATTCCTCCCTGTCTTCTGGCTGTTTTCCAGCATCCTCCAAGAGGGCCCACATCACTCCGCTGCTAAAAAAGCCTACTCTGGATCCTTCCATCATCCAGAACTACCGCCCGGTATCTCTTCTTCCTTTTATTTCTAAAACCATAGAACGAGCAGCTTCTAGTCAACTTTCTTCTTTCTTTTCTAACAACAACCTGCTAGACCCCCATCAGTCTGGCTTCAGATCTGGCCACTCGACAGAGACCGTGCTCCTCTCCGTCAGTGAATCACTCCATGCCGCACGAGCAGCCTCCCTCTCCTCTGTCCTCATTCCTCTAGATCTCTCTGCTGCCTTCAACACTGTGGATCACTCCATTCTCCTGTCCGCCCTGTCAGCAACGGCCACCTGTGGCACAGCCCTGGACTGGATTGAGTCCTACCTCTCTGGCCGCTCCTTCCAGGTTGCCTGGGCTGGTACGGTATCGACACCTCGGCCCCTTGCCACAGGAGTTCCCCAGGGCTCAGTCCTAGGCCCGCTTCTTTTTTCTCTTTATACTCATTCCCTTGGCCCTGTGATCACTGTACACTGCTATGCGGACGATACCCAACTCTTCATCTCGCTCCCACCATCTGATACACAGGTTTCAGCCCGTATCTCTGCTTGCCTGAGTGACATCCAGAGCTGGATGGACAACCACCATCTAAAGCTCAACCCAGGTAAGACTGAAATGATATTCAACCCTGCTAATACCTCTCCCCATCTGGATCTCTCCATTCCCTCGGGGATATCACACTTACGTCATCACCCAGTGCAAGGAACCTCGGTGTGGTGATGGACAGCAGACTGTCCCTCTCCGAGAACATTGCGGCGGTGACCCGGTCATGCAGGTTCTTCCTATACAACATACGGAGAATCCCCCTACTCAACCCAGCTCCTGGTCCAAGCAATGGTTCTGTCCCGCCTGGACTACTGCAATTCCCTCTTGGCTGGCCTCCCAGCGTCCGCCATCAGACCCCTCCAACTTATCCAGAATGCAGCAGCTTGTCTGGTCTTCAACCTTCCCAAATACTCACATGTCACCCCCCTGCTTACTTCCCTCCACTGGCTGCCTGTCATGGCTCGCATCAAATTCAAAACATTGGTGCTAGCCTTCCAAGCAGTTAAGGGGTCTTCCCCAGCTTACCTACAAATAATCATCAGACCCTACACCCCTGCCAGACCTCTTCGTTCAGCCTCCACAGGCCGCTTGGCACCTCCCCCTCTCCGAACTTCCACCTCACGCTCACGACTACTGTCTGTTCTGGCTCCGCGGTGGTGGAATGAACTCCCCGTTGAGGTCAGAACTGTAGAATCTCTCCCCACCTTCAAGTGCAAACTGAAGACGCACCTCTTCAAGCAGTACCTCTCCCCATCCCTCCCTACCTCCCTGTGAACCTTAATTGTTGTCTTTCTGTGATTTACTTTTTTGTGTATCGGTATTTTTAGTTTGGCTAGGAAAGCAGTGTTTGGCTAGTTAAGTTTGGTCACTTTTGCTTTGTTGTTTGTTTGTTTATTTTTTTGTTAGAAAAATAACGTCTTACACATTTCATGTGTAATAAAGGTTATTTTAGACATAGAAGTTTTACACAACCTGCTAGCTTTGCAGTGACAGGTGTCAAAGCATCAAAGGTTTTGTGGTATAAAGCAAGAGAATACCTTATATTTTCTTGCTTCAAACCACACACCTGACACTGGCCCTATACTAGTTATTGTAAAGCTGGCAGGTCATCAAAAACATCTGCAAGTATCTGAAATACATTTCATTGTACCCAAAAAATCTCTGGCCCAATAAAAAAAAACATACCCCAAAACTGAAATAATATGTATTAAAAACTCCAGAAAGTGATGCATTTCGTTAACTGAGCAATTTAAGAACTGCAATGGCCAGCTCAGTTATCAATTTTTATTGTTACCATTATTTTGAAAAGAGAGAGGTCAATGACCTCTAATGAGGTGCCTGAAGGACAGAACTCTGGACTCATTCCAATCCCTTATTTTTCTCCATTTTTTCTTTTACTTGCTCCTGACCCCAAAATCGATCAAGGTCCGCCATCTTTAAGGGCATTCCAACCCATTAAATGTTACTTCTATAAGTAAAAGTTAGGAACTCCCAATCTTTCCTTTTAGCAAGAATACATTTATGGAAGTATTTTTCCAGAAAGCCTGATGTACAAATGATCGACTTGTGGGCCGACCTCTCCCCATCTGCCACGCATCTGCCATATCTGTAATCGATGTGGCTTTGAACTGACATTTGAAGGAGCAAGGACATTCTATTTGCCTAATTCAAATTTTCTTGATTTCCCCGTTTTCATTTATTTATTTTGAGAGCAATAAGTTAGCTAGTTCATGTGGATTTTTTCCAACGCACCAATAATCAGCTCACCAAGCTTCATAAGCTTAAGTTTTATAAATGGATAATATGCTAGAAGACATGTCATGTACTGTATGCTTGTATGCATCCGCTGAATCTTATATCGCAATGAGCAGAATCTCTTGACTTGTCTTGTACCACCAGGTGGCGCCTCAGAGCATGATTGAGGTAGATGTGATGGCAGAATGCTGATCTGTAATGTCTGTTTAGGATATACCGCAGAATAAGTCAAGCAAATAAATGATGCAAACATTGTCTATCAAATAAAACATGGCATTAAAAAAGAAAATCAAAGCTGGGGGTTTCCATAGCACTATGATACAGTGTATAATAATGTTTAATACTATGAAACCTAGTGGAACTAAATCCTACTAAATGTTGTGCTGATATTTTTTTGCGGTTCCAGGTATTCCAACTTTTGGTCGTGTGAGGTTATGTCCACTTGATTTTTTATGTTGATATATAGACCTTGCTGGGCCAGGCAGGTGACGGGTTTCTGGTCATGTGGGTTGGAGGGATTTTTATATACAGTATCATTCAAACACCTGTTGCAGTGACATCATTGGCCAGTGAACCTCTAGTTTCTATATTTACTGATGGCACCAGCACTCAGCAGCTGCCACATCATTCATTTTACATTTTTTTTAGCTTTCCTTTATTTCTAGTGCTGACTAACATGGCTACATCCTTAACAGTCCTTAAAGGGCCCAACAGCTGTGCAGATCTTATCGTGGCTACACCAGCACTTGAACCACCAACCTTCTGGGTTACAGTCATGTACCTTAGCCACTATGCTACAGGTTACCCAGATATGACCAGATTTCAACATTTTTCATTTCAGTTTGCATTGCCTGTTCTAGATTACCCATGAACTCACCTGTGACTGTGTGCCCTTGGTGGGAATGACAATGGCATTCTCAGCATAGCACTGAAACGAATAGCCATGTGGCTGTTTAATTATCCTTTGGAGTATCCTGTGGAACAATATGCATTCATATTATTTCATAGGTTTATCATATGAGCCAGTCAATCATGTAATCAATCACAATCCATCAGCAGTTCAAAGCTGGCAGATAAACGATAAATAAGCATGCAAGCTTCAAAATCAAGCAAGTCAATCAACAATCTTATTCTCCATGGCAAAACATAATTCATTTTGGAAGGTTCACTTTTTGCTCATTTGAAACCTTGCTCTCCCATTGCTGCACTTCAAGGTACAATAGGTAATTTCGGACTTTGCACAGTTTGTTCCTTCCATGCTGTGTTAAAGGGCAGCCCTCAGCGAAAACAAATAAATCAATAATTGAAGAATAATATGAAATTCTTAAACAATATAAAAAATCACGGAAAACATCACAGACCAAAATGAATTGATTGAATGAGAAGAACAGGCATAAGAACAAGGTCACCAATCAATTATTTATTTATTTACCCAATGACAGAGGTGGTTTGCAAAGCCAGGAGTATAATTACAGGTGTTTTCTGTCACCTTTCTGTTTGGGAAAGAGGACACACATAACCTTTTTACCAAACAGGAACTCAACACTCAAACAGAAGTTTGCATACAAACACTGATACTCTAATCATGATATTCATAATGCCTTTAGAATGCAGTCATGGTACTGCTGAACACATGGCACAGCTAGCTTTGTTTAACTGAAAGGAAGTATTGCTTCAGGGCAGCCTATAATTAGGATCAATTTGACTATCAGCCTTTGACAGAGTTAATGAGTATTTACTCTACAGGCTAATTGCTGGGGGTCAGTGGTGAGGGGGTAAAGGGGGGAGGTTAATACAGCACACCCTTTCTGCCCCCTTTCAGATATGTACAGTAGTTTGGTTCCATCAATGACATTACACACTGTCTGCTGAAATTTGCACTCTTAATTGCCTCAATGGCAAGAGTATGTAACGTTCGGACTGGCAAGTCAAAATAGTTTTTTACATATCCAACTGGAATCCTAAAGATTGTTTAGTGAGAATGTAGCCTATCAAAAGCAGACATATTGACCCCAAACGTATTTTGAGTTTTACAGAATGTAATGTAAGAATGGGGGAATAATAATGATACCAAATTCATCCCTCTACTCCAGATACAAAAAGGGTTGTGTCCTGTTTTATCTTGAGTGCCATCAAATCATGTTTTTGAGAAAAACAGCTTTAAAGTTTTGTCGCGAGGGTTACGTGAGTCTGACTATCGACACTGGGCTAACGAAACTTTGGGGCTATTATTTGTCATCTTATGTATAAACCCTTTAAAACTATATCTTTACGCTGAACATTTAACTTACTCTTGACATTAAGACATACAGACGACGAAAAAAAAAAAAGGATTTGGTTTCAAATGCGATTCAAATCTCATTCAGCTATCTCTTTCCCCTCCTTCTGGTCCTCTTGGTTGGCTCAATTACACCAAGATCAATCAAACACAGAAAAGTAGTGGAATCCAATATAATTACATATTTCACCTGGGTCTAGTTCATAGCACAGAGCTGGTGTGTGATACTTTGGGACTTTTTCAGCCAAGGAAAGATATAGCATCAGAACTAAATGTGGGTGGCATGGTGAGGTTCTGAGTTTGATTCCCAGCTGGCCTGGGCCTCTCTGCATGGAGTTTGCATGTTCTCCCCCACAGTGGATCCACTCTGGGTACTGCAATTTCCCCCACGATTTCCTCTCACACTCAAAACATGTCATGTTCGGTATGCTCCTGCTATTGACCTTGATCAAGGTCCTTGATCACTGGCTCCTGCCAGTGCCCTCAGAACTGGAGTTGGTCCCTAAGCGCTGTACTGTGGCTGCCCATTGCTCCAAGAATGGGTCAAATGCATAGGCCAAATTACCCCACGGGGTTCAATTAAGTATATCTTAAATATTTTGAATGTGGGGAGATAGATGATGTAATGACAGCGAACCAGAGGGTCTTCATCCCTGGCATTTTTATGTGTTATACCTCAGTTATTTGATAGAGTGGAGTGGTGCTGTAGGCTTCAGAGAGAGGTTTGTGGGATTTGACCATGAATGCAGGATTGAGTCTGACAGCTGCAGTCTCTGGTGCATCACAGAAGGAGGTGCTGCTGCCAGGAGAGAAGGTCTTAGAGTGGGGAGGTGCTTACTGTTTGAGCCCAATGCACTTGAGCCCAATGCACACTGACCCAAAGCAGCAAATTGCCTGAGATCTCCAACTGTGCTTGTGATAGCAATTTCTATACTGATACCCTGGTGAAGGCGGGTTCTGACATGTATGTGTTTGTATGTGTGTGTTGTGTGTGCATATGCTGTCACACATCACAGATGACAACAAAACATGATCTCTGCTGTTTATAGCCCGGAAGCACTTTCCTGCGGTTGACTCTTTCTGTGTGCCCACGCTATTATACTGTTCAAGTGAAGCGACAGAAATCAAACCAAGCTTGCAGCCAAACATGTGGCAGATGCTTGAGTGGGAAGCGCTATACAAATAAAAATTGAATTGAAGCAGTGAGAGTGTAATGCAGTGAGATTTCCGTTGCCATGAACCTGGCAAAAAAATCATGGGCCAGGGTGGCAGTTTGTGATGCCAGACTGGGACAGAGGCTCAATCCATCTGATCATTTCTACGGTTTCTCAACATCCGCCATGAAGTAAAGAGCTGTACACTCAAGGTCCCAGAGATATTCAGAGATATTCACAGGAAGTACACAAGCTCTGTGAGCTTCCCTTAGCTGAAACAGTTACTCAAAACCAGCAACAGTAACTCTCCAGACATTTGTCACAAATGTGACAGCAGTTTCTGAGTGTATGAGTTTATAGAACATGCATGTGCATGAAATATGTGCACACACACCTCACACACACACACACAAGATATGAGCTACAACCTCATTAAGATAAGTGGCATTGAGAAAGACTTCTCACAAAGAAACAGCTTTTAAATATGTGTGCATTAATAACCACTGTCCATATCAATAGATAATGGCATCACACTAGAGTCACATTAGAAATTAAAATCTGAAGAAAGTTTTGGGTTTCTGCCAGTGTCTCCAGAGCTTTGTTCATTTTCGGGAGGCCGTGTGCATTGTTTCCCATCTGTCTGTGTCCTGAAAATTGATTTCATTGTTTTCTTTTTCAGTGAAAGCAGGCTATTTCAAGACCGTCCTTCCTGTTAATGTAATCCCACTGCAGGGCATGCGGTCACTCCTCCCAAGAAAGCCGACAGCCGCGTGTAACCAAACACCCTTCAGTTCCCAAGGAGCTCAGCAGAATCAAGGGGGTGTGTGGGAGGGGCGGTGGTGTTGCAGGTGGCTAATGAGTGTATTCACTCACTGTGTTACCCCACCCCTTCCCCGGACACACACGCAGGACTGTGTGCTTCCCAGCTTGGCGTCCATCTTACCCAATCAATCAGAGAATGAACACTGCGAACAGCAGCCAATGGTGCAAGAAATGTTCATAACTCAATACACAATTTGCATTTGGCATGTAATATATAAGCCCTTAGTTCAATAAACATATCAGCTTCAGGATTACTGCCTTTTTAAACTTTAAGTTTAAGCCAACACACATGTCAAACTCATGTAGTGAATGTATTGCAAACATTTTTTATTTAATTATTTGTGGTACTTTCTTTTTCAGCAAGCCTTCCCTGCTTAAAATCCAGTTAAGTCAGCTTGAAAATTGAACTGGTCAAGCTGGTCATCTAGCTGGGTATGAGCTGGTCAACCAGCATGGCCAAGCTGGTCATTAAACTGGTCTAGCTGGGTCGACCAGCTAGTGCTGGTAGCCTGGCTGGTTGACCAGCTACCAGCTATTTTAAAAAATGGGCTCCATTGGTGCCCTTAAGAAATATGCACAAATATGGGGTGGCAAATATGTTTCAGATTCAGCCTAAATATAAACATTTTTTCAAGATTTAAGCTAAATATAATTTGCTTTCTCAGACTTGAGAGACATACTAAATAAAGCGCACCAGTGGTTTTCAGAAAAAAATGAGACTAAATTAAAAACATTGTAACATGAGAATTAATTTATTGAAATGAAAGTATATCGTTTTACCATATCTGAACTGTCAACCAGCTACCAGCTGTATTATGAACCTATCTTGATCTGTTTTGTTTCTGCAGGATTGTATTGTGTTTTTTCTGATATGCAAAATGCGGGGTGCTACCTTGACCCACATTCCTAATGATGACGGATTTGTTTCATTGTCTGCTCACAATATTACTCCATGCATACAATCATTTTCTCTCTCTGCCTCCTCCATTCCCCATCTCTCTATCTCTCTCTCTCTCTCTCTCTCGCTCTCTCTCACTCTCTTTCTCTCTCTCTCTTTAGTGTATTTATTTATTCCCATTCCTCCAGGACACAGGACAAAATCCTCACAACCTGTCTTCCAAAACCCTGGTTCTTTCTCCCCTTCTGTGTCCCCTTCCACCTCTCTCTCTCACTATTGTTTCGCTGCACTGAAAGACTGTGTCGGTTCCACGGAAGCAATAAGCTGGAACATGACATGTTCTGTAAATACAGAGCAGCCATAGCAATCCTCCCTTATCCCCTCTAGTGGTAATAAAGAGTTATAACAGGATAAATCGCAAGAGCCGGAGATACATCATCCACACATGACACATAAAACAACAAAGTACCTTACAGTGCCATACATAATCTGTGTGTCTTCATTACAGGTGCTGTATAGAATGAAAGATTCCAGATTGAAGACAGTTGACAGGGCCAATCCCCTCCTTACAGATCAACAGGTTTAAATCTCCAGATATGCATGGCATGTTGAATGCCGGTTCAAAAAACACTTGCCTCTCTCAAGTAAAATGCACAATGCCACCTTGCCTTTTGATAGTTATTCAGGCAGTTTAATAATGCTTGATTTACCGCCTTATTGAGCACAATGTTGGTTTGAGTGTGCTGTAACTTTCCATTGAATCCTTGTTCCGCAGATTTGAGCACTTACTTGGTTTTTTACTGAAATCACTAGGAGCGAAAGTCCATGAGCTGTTCACTGAGATATCAGACACAAGCCTTCTCCGAGGGGAGTGGCCTGTTACATATTGCGTATGACAGACAGCAAGGTATTCTTCATTCAACCCCTTAACGGATTGGAATCGCACTCAAAATCACTGTAGATTTGCATATATCTCCCAAAGCAGGACGGGAACTGCTAAATAAAGTAAACAAGGGAACACTAAATAACGAACATGGGACTTTTCCATGCTAGCTACCACTGGGACTCCTCAAGAGAAATGCTTTGATCAAATTCCCGGGCCAATAAGCTACCTATCCACTGCGACAAATCATGATGTCAACAAGTGGAAGCAGATATGGGAATGATGACGGGCATCTGTTTTCAAAACCCCCTCTGCACATATCCCCTGCTGTTCCTGTCACTCAAAGTAATGTGGAATTCCTATCTCCTGCTGTGGTCTGGGGAATCCCACTGCAGTGAATTGTGAGGAGAGAGAAGGAATTGACCAGCAGTTGGTGAGGTTGAAGGACAGTTGGTATGGAGTGGTACACGGTTAAAAAGGGGATGGCGTGGAGTGGTAAGAGGTTGAAGAAAGGTTGGGGTGGAGTGGTAAAACGTTGAATGGTAGTTGAAGTGGTGGTGAAATATCATGGTTGGTGCAGTGCATGGTTGCCCAACCCTGTTCCTGGAGAGCTACCATCCTGCAGTCCTAATGGAGAGTCTGTTACATGAATGGAGTGGAGAAAAGCTTGGCTTGGGCCTCTGTCTGTCTGTCCGGAAGTCTCCCTTTAGCTCGGTGGGTCAGGAATGAAATGGTGAGCTCAGCACCTGCTTGGTTATTTGTCACTACAGTGGGGTCAGCTTTCAGCTGTCACCCTTTAATCGCTTGTAATGAACCCCCCACCCACATATTGCAGATATGTCACCTGTTACCGGACTATCCAGTCACTGCAAGCAAGTGCGGGTATGAGAGAGTGTGTGCACGCTGGCCCTGTTGGTGTAAGTGTGTGTGTGTGTGTGTTACTGTAATACAGCATCTGTCTATGAGCAACAGTAATTCCTTGTGTAAGTGTTGCAAGGACACCCCCTCCCCCTTTGAAAATTGGCCAGTGGAAGTTCCCCAAGAGAGGTTTGGATTACAGCACACTCAGCAGGCCAGAAAACACAGAAACTCACAGGCACACAAACATACAGACACATGCACACACACACACACACACACACACACACACACACACGTGCCGGCACATACACACATACTGTACATACACACAATTACACACGCATAGATGCATGTGCACACACACAGATGTGCATGCACACACACACACAGATGTCTGCGCACACACACACACACACACACACACATATTCTATGTGGCACACATGACCCTACAGGTGGCAGCATTGGAATCAGGCTCCTGGTTTTGCTATTGCACTTCACAGCATTGATAAAACACATCGCTGGCAGCTAAAACACTCTCACATATTTGCAGATTCCTCATTCATACACGGTATATACTACACAGAGCACTAACTGCTGCACCACAGGCTGCAAATGATCTCTGGCTAAGTCATTCTGTTGCTGTAGACAGATAGACAGCACCTTTGAAGATAGATAGGAAAGACCATTCTTTGAAAATAATGGTCTATGGCTATGGCCACGAGTTAATATCATAAATCACCAAACAATGTGCCAGAAATGAAAACAGAAAAAAACTCAGAAAAATAGCCATTGTTGTGGAAGCGCTGTTATACTTGCGGTAGCAGTACATTCCAGCTCCTCTCTGGTTCTAGAAATCTGCAGAAGGGGATACAAGAGTTACCCATGATGCCCCTCTTCCCTCGAGGGTCAGGAACCCCAGACTAAACAACACTAACAGCTGCCCTCCATCTCACTGATGAAGGCAAACAACTTGACAACAAGCCATGGCAAAAAAAAACCTCACCATTTCTACCAGGGGCATTGTGTCTGTTTACTTGAGTAAGATTGGCACTCAGTATTAAGTATTGAGCAATTTGTGTCCGTGAGACAAAAGAAATTCAAAAGGCCCTGCCAACAAAAACAGGCCCTGTTCCTCTCTTTCAATTTAAGCCATCAATGATTCAGTGGAATTTTATTTCGAGCCAGTTTCTTCAATCTTTCTTTTTTCTTTCTGTCGAATTTATCTTCTATGGAACCACAGAATCCAGTTTGGTATCACCCATATGCTGGTGACAAAGCAAATGCAAACACACCCACGCACGCACACACAAATTCCTTCTCACATGGGGATTAATCTCTGTCTTTCAGGTACACGCACACACAAACACACATGCACACATGTACGCACTCGTTAAATCATGAACTCATCACCATATAAGTGTATAAACAGACTCCATGTGAGGCAAGACCCTTTCAAGCGCAACTTCTAATCCAGGACTTCCTGTGCTGAAGCCTACATTGAGGCTGAGGAAGGGGCGGGGCATTCCCCAAAGGCCCGGCCTGATGACAAATCATCGTCACTGCTACTGTCGCCAGGGACAACAGACCATGATCAAGACAAACTGCCTCATTTAAATGGACCGTGGTGGAGAAGCTGAGGTCCCGTTCCACTCTGACGCAGGAAGTCCCATGTGTACCATCTCACCTTACTCCCTTCCCCTCTCTCCCCCTCTCTCATAAGTTTTCTCAGTAGATGGGCAGGAGCATGTGGAGACCCGAGAATTTTAAGGGTCTACTTGGCATTTTTGACAAAAATGTGTTTGTGTCACAAATATGTTTTTTATAAAGTAGATCACTGAATATACACTCGGTGAGCACTTTATTAGGTATTAGACTTATTAGGTGCACTGTCACACTTCAACTTTCAGTTGAGTTTATTTGGATTAAGTGCTTAAATTATGTGTGTAGCCATTTCCTAAATATTGGATAAAACTTCTAAGAGCAAACACGTCCAGTTACTGTTTGGCTTGAATCTTCAGCCTGTGTTACCCAGAAGGTAACAGGCGCTCAAACTCTACCCTTGAATGCAGAGACTGGTTTATGGGTGGCAACCCATCCAGGTGATCATAAGACACTCCAACGAAAATACGGTAATGTTAATGAGTACTGTAATGAATAATATGACGGACAGCTCTGACTTTGCCAAGTTATTTTGACAAATAAATACAAACGTACCAGACAGTGGAGGTACACGGACAATTGCACACGGATTTTGCAATACTGCCACTAATAACTTTGAACTCTTGCTACATCCTGCAATACTTACCACCTTCTTCTGCAGCAATAATTTAAATGTCATTTAAGCATTTATTTCAAATAATCAAAATAAACTGAAAAAAGTGTGACAGTGCTTCTTTAAATATTCTGCTGCTGTAACCTATCCACAGTCTATCCAGATGCTCTTCTGCATACCACTGTTGTAATGCATGGTTATTTACGTTACTGTCACCTTCCTGTCAGCTTCGACCAGTCTGGCCTTTCTCCTCTGACCTCTCTCTTTAACAACATGTTTCTGCCTGCAGAACTGTTGCTTATTGGATGTTTTCTATTTTTCGTGCCATTCTCTTAAAACATCAGAGACTGTTGTGAGTGAAGACTGTTGCTTTCTGACATACTCAAACCACCCTCTCTAGCACCAACAATCATTCTATGGTCAAAGTCACTTACATAACATTTCTTCCCCATTCTGACATTTGGTCTGAAAAACAGCTGAACCTCTTGAGCACGTCTGCATGCTTTTATGCATTTAGTTGCTGCCACATGATTGGGTGATTAAATATTTGCATTAACAAGCTGGTGTATAGGCTTACCTAATAATAGAGAGAGAGAGAGAGAGAGAGAGAGAGAGAGAGAGAGAGAGAGCGAGGTAATAAAGGTAATAAGAATAAGACAGTGAAAGAAAGAGAGACACAGGATTGAGAGCGAACCAGCATTTGCATTCAACCTGCCCTAATCAGTAAAAGTGGTGAAAATGATTTACTTAACTGAGATAAATGTGCATAAGACTTCCTCTTAATACAAAAAGGAAAATCAATCAGGCAACCGCCCCAAAAAAAGTAGTCATGGGGCGTCAATGGACTTTCCCAACTGGCAAATTCCCCTGGGTCAGAACTAAGCAGTGTGATTAAAGAGCGTAATACACACCTTCGAGACAGCGGGAAAACGAGTCCCGTGTGAACAGGACTAATGTTTCCATCAATCAGGCATGGGAAGCACTGCGAGAGTGGGGTCACCATCCTCGGCCCACTGAGAGGCCCGGTCTGCAAAGCACCACCGCGGGGACTGAGGAGACATGCAGTCTGAAAACTGCTGGTGCGCATGCAGGAAAACGCTCAAACACGTAAATCCAGGACTATGCGGTGTATGGGAGGGGGGGTTAGGTGGTAGTTTGCCGAGGGGGTGGGGGGGTGGCTGTTGTAGTGGAATAACTTGAGAAACCACTCTGTTGCTGGTTGCGATGATGTCAAGAATGCATGACTAAGGAGAGGGAGTTCTTTGAGTTGAATGAATGAAAATAACACTATTTTGTAGTGTAAGTAAGTAAGTAAGTACATTTTATTTATATAGCACCTTTCACAGACAGAGTCACAAAGTGCTTCCCATGATCAAAAATAAAAATAAAAATAATAATACAAAAAAGAGCAGTCAATAAAACCAACAAATCACAAATAACAGGAAATGAATTAAATGGAAATACAGTCACAAAACCAGCTAGAAAAACGCCTGTCTGAAGAGATGAGACTTTAGCTGCTTTTTAAAATTAGTAGTGCACACACATACAGTTCACTTGCATATTCCCACCTCTTGCTGTCTCTATCAATCACACCCAATCCCTCACTCTCTCCTACTCCCTTTCTACATTTACAGGATTCCCCTCTCCGCATCACACCCTCTCAAAAATACCATCATCTCTATACTTTCTTTTATCTCCAATTGAAATGAACTGGACGATCCTTTCAATCCCTTTTTAATTTCTAATTTCATCCAGACCTGGGTCAACTATACATAATTGATTTAAATACTTTTCTACACATTACTGAGTTTGTCTGGTGTATTGGATGCAATGAAATACTCTCAAAAAATGCTTCAAATGGTTGAAGTGCCCCAGGCAAGAATATATTATATTATATAAATAATATTTTGAAGCAAAACAATTACATAATTGGCCTAGGTTTTCTTCCATCCTTTAACTTCCTTCTGTCATCAAACAGCTGGGAGACTGCCTTTCCCGGACACTGCTGGTCCAGCAAGATGGTGAATCAAAGACATTCAAATCAGCTGTTGCTCCAGAGTGGAGCTAAACTGGAAGGCCTGCTGAGATTGGCCTTTGGTGGGGGTCAGCAACGAGATGGCAGGCATCCATTTACCCTCACACTTTATTTACACTGAGTAAACAGTTCCTTTGGATTACCACTTCCCTCCACTACATATCACAAGATGCCGCACTCTCGGCTCTAGTGGCAAGCCCTCTAAATCACAAGGCAACATGCAGTTTATTGCATCCAATGGTACATCGCTGAAACCAAAGTGTGACCAAAGCATGACCATTCATTCAAGTGTGACAATTAATTTACCGCAGCAGGTGGTCACATTCTCCTTGCAGACCAGAACCACAGGGTTTAAGAAAATCTTGGCCAGACTCATGGTTGGGTGCTGCAGGGTGATGGAATGCATTCCCGAGTCAACAAGGCAGACATGTGACCTAGCGGAGTGTTAGTGAAATTGTACATTCATAGCAAAGTGGTTTCAAAGAAACTATTGGCAGAAATTTACATTACATTACATTACATTACAGAAATGCAATATGATTACATTTTTGATCGGCTGTTAGTTTTTAAGTCATGCGAGCCAGATGTATTCTCAGTGTGGGAGAAACAGCCAGTGGAAACATTAATTATACAGAGGCGTGGATTTCGGTATGGGCGACATGGGCAGATGCCCAGGCCGGCATCTTGCTGGGGGTGGCACAGGGCGCCTGCGCCAAAACATTTGGAATTGTGAGATCGGTTTTCTATCTGCATGTCATGTCAATGATAACATGTCACCCCGGTGTGGAGTGGGCACCCTGATTCTAGTTTGTGAGCTAGGCAGGCTGTCTGAAGGTCTCCCACTCAGAAGTACAAGAAGGGGAGGGGGGCGGGGGTAGGTTGACCTCAGCTCTCTCCACTGGAAGCCAAGGTAGGGGAGAGGGAGCAGAGGAATCGATATAAACAGCACACCTCTAACTTTGTACAGCAATTAGTAAAATCAGTCACACTACGAAATGCTACCAAATAATTCACAATTCATAATACTTTGAAAATATAGGTTCACAGTTGTTGCATTTTTTCTGGCAAAATCTTACCCAACCATTGCAGTGCCTTGTGGTCCATCTCCAGGGCAGCCTGTAGCGTAGTGGTTAAGGTACATGACTGGGACATGCAAGGTCGATGGTTCGATCCCCAGTGTAGCCACAATAAGATCCATTCAGCTGTTGGGCCCTTGAGCAAGGCCCTTAACCCACCATTGCTCTAGGAGAGGATTGTCTCCTGCTTAGTCAAATCAACTGTACTTCACGTTGGATAAGTCTGCCAAAACCATTAATGTAATGTAATGTGAACTCTCCAAGTAGGGAACTATTGAGTACTGCTTTCAAGAGCCCACTTAACTGCCAGACACTCTTTTTCTACTGTAGAATATTGCGGCTCCCTTGGAAAGAGTTTCTGGCTGAGTTCTCCTTGTGAAAGAGCCGCTCCAAGGCCTACACTTGAGGCTTCAGTTTGGACTCTAAATGGCTTCTCAAAGTCTCTGCAATAAGGGCTCATTCATACTTAGTTCCCCCAGCCAGTTTAACCAGCTCCATCAATGGAAATGACCTCTGAAATGACCTCTGATACCAAGCCCAAGGAAGGACTTCACTTGCTTCTGTGTGATTGGTGTCGGACAGCTTGATGACCCCCAGCTTGCGCATGAGGTCCATCTCCCTTTTGAGGTCTAAGAGCAACCTCTTGGGGATCTTTTGTTTTGCTGGCATGCTCTATTTCAATTGAATTCTATTCTAACCAGTTCTTTCTTGTATGATGTCTGGAACCAGTATTATCCTCAATTGCTGTTGCTGGTGAGGAGACAGGTGTGATAGATCAACTGAGTGTGTCTCACTGTCAGTTGGGAAGTATTGCCCTGAAGTCTCATCTTCTTCTTTGATAGCTTGCATAAACAGTCCCTGGCTCACTGGTTCAGGACGTGAACTCCACTCCTTCAACAAGTTAATGTGGGAGGGTTGGAAGGGATTTTGATGGTCTGGTGTTGATATCTTATATGTTACAGGGCCTGTTTTCCTGTTTTCCTGTTATACCTTTTATGGCCTTTGCACATATACCTCTGGGGTACAGCTTTTCTTTGCCATATATGCAACTTATGCTTACTTTAGAGCCTAATTTCCACTAGGCTTGTGGAATTTTTCCTCCGTGACAAGTGTAAGAGCTCCGTGTGTCAACTAGAACCTCTAAGCACTGACCATTCACCACAACAGGAACCAACTGCTCTACCCTATCCCCCCCCCCCCCCCCCACCCCCCTTCTGATAATTTTGGCCAAAGCACATGCTGGTAGGGCTGGCTTTCCCTAACTGTACTTCATATGACCCTTCTGACCACAGTTATGGCAAACAACAGGCTTGGGTTTAGGTTTATTTGAATGTGAAAACTCTCTAGTGGAGGACCAAAATGGCTAAGGCCATCTCAACAGGCTGACCATTGCTCTTCCAGGTGAGGCAGCCACAGAAGCCTCGGCCAGGTTTGTTGCCTCCAGGGTATGTCTTGGGTTGTTCTGGCAAATCCACACATGCAGCTCTGGGTTCAGAATTTGTCAGTTCAGCCAATAAGTCTCCACGTTGATCTTGACACATTCACCCACTTGCGGCTGGAGCTGTTGGAATTGGTGCTGCATGGCAGTCCATCTCCTCTCATGAAGTGTAGCCTTGTTATTCCCCATAACCCTTCCAAAGTGAATACTTTGCTAAGTGTTATTTGTATGTATAAACACATAAACACATCATTCAATGTATAATAACACTCTGTTCAGTAGTTACAGTATTTTGACATTTTGTCATTTTCTGAAAATACAATATAAAAAAAAATCTAATCAAATGTCATCAATAGTAAATGAAATCAAATCAAAATTTAGATTTTGCACAGACAGATAACTACAAACTGTGAAATAAAAATGTGGTTTCAAATGTGTGTCCCAGACAGCCAGCCAATGCCCTTCCTTCTATTAACTGAAGGTCAGGCGATTTCAATTTCCACAATGGATGCCTGCCAAGACACAAAGCAGGAAGGCAGGCACTTATTTGGGTTGGGCAGAATGCAGGAAGAGAGTTTCAGAGAAACTATCCAGTCACCAATGACACACTGGAGCAGTGTGCTGTGTTCTGCTTCCAGGACTGGGCTCACACCATGGTGGACCAGCCCTTTCTCAGTTTTCCATTTCCATGTAACTGACTGCTAAACCAGTAGTAAATACACAATGAGAGAGAGAGAGAGAGAGAGAGAGAGAGAGAGAGAGAGAGAGAGAGGAAGAGAGAGAGAGAGAGAGAGAGAGAGAGAGAGAGAGAGAGAGAGATTGTCCCTGAGCACTTGGCCAGAAGGATAATTTAAAACAACTAGTTATAGAGTGCCAGAATCTATTTAGCATAGCAGACCCATCTTAGCAACAAGAAGCACTCACAAAAAAGAATCACCCCCTGGCATAAGTCCATGAGGAGAACAGAGAACTTGCTAGAGCAGGGCTACTCAACTCCAGGTCCTGAGGCCACAGTGTCTGCAGGTATTTGCACTAGCCATGCACTACCCTGATTTATTTTGAATTATTTCACCTGCTTGGTTCAGGAAGTAAGCTCATTAGTGAAATCAGGTGGTGTAGTAGGTGGCTGAAGCAAATATCTGCAGGCATTGCAGCCCCCAGGACCTGGACTTGAGTAGCCTGGTGCTAGAGAGACCTATCATTTCAAAAGACAGTGACTTATTGTGTTAGTCATGCCAGTGCGGCATGCAGGAATATAAAGTTTACCATATTGGATTTTTCATTAAATAAACAGCATTATATGATTGTCAAGGCAGTTTGGCTGTTGTCTTCACCTTGCTAGAGACACCCCAAGTGTCCATTTACTGCAACCTGGTGCACACAGTTAAAGAGCAAAACTGAGCAGAAAGACTGGTTTCATGCTCAATGTCCAAAATGCGGCCCATTGATTTCCCTTCCTTTTCAGATTTTTATCACATGTCATGGTGAAATTACTTTCATGTTTTCATTTGATGATGTTATTGTTAATGAAGATTGACAACAACCACATATGCACAGTGTCTGAGACAACACTGAGGTCAGCTGCAGTTAGCATAGAATTAAAATTACACAGCAGCACTTAATAAAAGCAAATAAAAATAATGTTCTCTCAGCAACGTTTTGGGATTTGGGTGTTAACAACAAATAACCATGAGACGTTCTCAAGAATGTTTGGGAACTTTTTTCTCATGATTTCCACTTTTATATATCCTATTATATCGGTAGTGATAACATTCTCGATAGCCACTTTATCCATCACAATAGCTGCAGTCGCATGTAGTATGAAACATCTCTCAGTCTGTATAAATGTGCATGTTAACGCATTTAAATCAAATTGCAGCTTTTTACATTTTTACATTGAGCTTTAGTGGTAGCCTACTAAAGGAAACACATACAATACAATACAATACAATACAATACAATACAATAGCAACATGCAGTGGCGCAGAAAGACTGGTTTTTCCACCCCTTACAACCCTCACCTCTACATTTATGTGACATCCTATACCCGTATTCCCAATACAAACATTTGTTTGTAGATCACATTCGCTCCTCCCTGAGCCTTTTTCTGACGACTTCCTACAGTGATTTAGTTTACAGAGTCCCACGGCAATGGGACCTGTTCAGTATCCAAATGCAAGCACAAGTGAATGTCTACTCGAGAGCGCATGGTGAACGGGAACGCGGAAGCTGAAACAGGTTGTCTTCTCTGGAAGCAATAAAATGTCATCCTCATCGATACAAGTCATAGACGTAAATGACATGAATAAACGTGGTAACGCAGAGAAACAGGACAGCGTCACGTTGCTAGAACTGAAGTCCATAGGGAGTCCTCTGGCACGCGCGTTTCCAGATCCAGCTGCGCACGGTGTGTATTTAAAATTTCAGCAGAGCACCTGCTCGCTTGCTTTTTCTCCAGAACAAGTATCGTGTATGTCCGAGGCACTACAACAGGGAGGCAACGTGGATCGCTTGGCCAGTTTTTTGTGTTCCTTACCACAAACCAACTTGTTAAGGCGCGACGAAAGCTTGCTAAAAGCTCAGGCTGCTGTTGCTTTCCACCAGTCTCGGTACCAGGACCTTTATTCTATTCTCGAGCATCACAGCTTTAGTCCGTCAAGTCATTCATTGTTGCAGGATATGTGGTACAGGGCGCGATATATCGAGGCGGAGAAGGCTCGGGGGAGACCCCTTGGCGCCGTGGATAAATACCGCTTGAGGAGGAAATATCCGCTTCCCCGAACTATCTGGGATGGAGAAGAGACTGTATACTGCTTCAAAGAAAAGTCACGAAATGCACTGAAGGATTTATACAAGCGTAATAAGTACCCCTCTCCTGTCGAAAAGAGAAACCTGGTTAAAATCACAGGACTTTCATTGATGCAGATCAGCAACTGGTTTAAAAATAAAAGACAGAGGGATAAAAACCCACAAGAGACCAAGTCAAAGAGGTGAGGATAAAAAGGCAGTCGTTACTTTTTTTCCGTTATTATGAACTATAGATGAATAGACATATCTTAAGGCCCTATTTCAGCCAAACGCGCTTCCGAGCAAGCGTGACCAATACAACTCTTGTCGGTCACTGACTGTCGTTGGTAGTAGCAGTAGTAGCTATCAGTCTTTTAATGTAAAACCTTTCTGATTTTTCGCGATGGAATATATATCGCAAGTTTAAAAACATTGATATTCTTCTTGGATCTTAACAATGGTATCACTTGTTGTTAATCAGCCTTTGTTTAAAATCAATTTAATCTCACGCCCAGCCACAATTATCGTGGAGTGTCCTGTTTACAGTTACTCTTATCTCTACCCCCCAAATGGACAATGTCAGCACTGTTCCACTAAGTGGAATTCTGCACAAAGGGTACTGATTCATCATAATTGTAAGGTCAATTCACAAGGTCGATAGGACTTAGTCTATATCAAGGGAAAATACACTTTTTTCCAGCTGCGGATCGGTCGTCCCCAACTCTTAAAAAAGTACTGGACAAAGAGATCAAGACGTTCCTGTTACACTTATACCCTTCTAAATGAAATAAGTCTGCCAGAAGATCCGCGCGACCCGCTGCGTCAATTAGTTCGTCCTATGGCACTTTCGTCTCGGTTCTGCTGTATTATAGCCTAGGTGAAGTCGGTGCAGCTGTTGCATTCCCCAAAGAAAGCTGTGAACAAAAGTGAATTGTCCTGGAGCCAGATACTGGCAAGCATAGCCTACTTCCAGCTGTTTTCAGATAGGTTCTCAGATAGTTACAATTTTATGTTTATTCATCAGTTAAATGTGAGATTCGTTTATTAATAAACAAATGTGGCCGCAGGCTATATTTCGGTAACTGTTTAATACCATTTTGCATTAAGCTATGAAAGATAATGCAAGCAATTCATATTTTCACCATTGTATACTGACGTAAAATTAAGTAAAAACTCAATAAAACTTTCCCTAGATATAATCAGATGAATCCACATAAACCACATAAATGAATCTATTAACCTACAGATGCTTCAATTTAAGTTAAATGTTATCCTCAAATGTTTCATATTAGCAACTTATGATATAGAAAATGGATTTGATACAATTGGATTGGATTTCAAACCTCACACTGTTTTCATATATTTAATTAGTTGGAATACATTTTTAATTATATTCTTAATGGTGGTTGTGTATTACATGTAGACTTTACTCTGCGTGAACCTTGACTAGTTTTTTGGTCTCACTCCTTCCCCTCCCTCTCGCCTTCCTTCTCTCCCAGCAGTGAATCAGATGGAACCTACAGTTCGGAGGATGAGTCCAGCAAGGGCGATTTCTCTCCCCACCCTGTGACCAATCGCTCAGACGAGACGGTTACCCGGGTGGGTGGCCCAGACTGTGGGCTAGTCCTCCAGCAGACTGGGGGCATGGGGTCACCCTACGGTTCTGGGGGAGCACCAGCCAGCACCTTCACGAGCAGCAGTTCCTACACTCAGCTATTGGGCAGCCTGTAGCGTAGTGGCTAAGGTACATGATTGGGACCGGGAAGGTTGGAGGTTAAAGCCCTGATGTAGCCACAATAAGATCCACACAGCTGATGGGCCCTTTGTGCGAGGCCCTTAACCCCGCATTGCTCCAGAGGGGATTGTCCGCTGCTTAGTCAAGTTGCCCAGTTGACAGGGAAGTGAAGTATTAGTCCCATCTGCATTAAAGACACGCTGATACAGAAGTCAGGGCAGCACTAGCTTCAGAGATATGACCTATAGGCGAGTGAACCAAACCAAGCACACCGCTGCATTAAAGGATATTGATTGGGGGGGAAGCGGAAAATTGTACCACTGGTACACGATGATGTCAAATCTCATAAAATCTAATTTTCCAGGAAGTGGATGGAAAAATGCTTTGATGTGAAAATTGTAAAAATAAAATAAAATAAAAAAATTGAATATATAAAGACTTGTTCATGTGGTTATGAAGAATTGACTAAATTATGAGGAAAAAGTGAAATTTGATTTAAGCTTGTATTTCATTTTTACACACAGGAAAGGACAGGAATACTTACTGTTGCTCACTGGCCCACCTGTCTCCAGTGTTACTGTGATTGAGTGGAGATGTGGATGATGGTGTGAGTGTGGAACTGGTGGAGGGGAAGAATGGATTGGAAGTCACAAAACACTCCAATTCCCAGTGCCAACTGTCTGCCCCCTCCAACGTCTTAGGCTGTCAAATTGATCCCATCTCTCATACCTCGTGCTGATGGTCCCTCAATCTGAATGTTATAGACATACTGTATCTATAACAGCAGAGTTGCTGCACACACCTTATTTCCCTGAAATGTTTCTTTTTTTAAATCTATTCAACATTTAAAAATGCTACCAGCATATTTAATAGCATATTTAATTTAAATTCCCTGTTTATTGAACCATTGATTTCAGAGGGAACACTTCCCATGGAATATGATGCTGCATGATCTTTGATGTGGGCAGCTTCACTTTCAGTGTTGAGCTGATGGGGCTTGAACAGAGCAGTCGTAGGATGGTACACCACTTGCGTGCACACACACACACATACACCCACACACACAAATACATTGAACGTTGAATATTATATTTTAAATGTTCTAAGTTCTTCAACTTGATTACACAATGGACAGCTGTGCAAGATAGATAGCCAGATATACCCAGTCTACCCTTCCTATCTTATTGAAACATTTTATAGTGGAGTTAAAATAACAAATTCATATCCAATGTCCAATCGCTTCTATTATGTTTTGTAGCCTTTTCAATGTCGGGGGTTACTTTTATTCCTTAATGATAATGTTGGGTATGTAATCTGTGCTTAAAATAGTTAAAAATAGCTTAAAATAGCTTAAAATTGACTTAATGAATAGAAGTTGGACATAATTTTGAATGTTTACAGGAGCAGTTTGTAGAGATTAAGGTCACAGCATCTATGGGAGGCCATTAGATGTGTTTGATGGCCATTGTTCAGGAGCTGAATGTCCACACTTACATATGCTCAGATGGATCACTGCACTGTAATTCTGGCAGGTTTGTGTGTGGCGTCAGTACAAAATGCTTAAATACTGTAGGTCTCTGTTAATGTTGTACTTGATGATAGAATGCAATTACTGTAAAATGAAACCTCAAACATGCTTGTCTTCTTGACTTTAGACCAAATAGGTGTCTAAATGTAATGGCATTTTTAAACTCGAATCAAACTTGGTATTTGTAAAATAATGTGAACAATTTTTTCTAAAAACTACTCCTACATTAAATATATCTTTATATTCACAAAAAAACATGCTGAGTTATTTTTGTCTTCTTTGTACATCTTTTCTATCCACAGTTAGACTGCTTGGCTTTGGTTGTTGGCTTTCATGCTGAATCATTGATAAATACGTATACAGTAACATCCGCATGTACAGCACAGGTTTTTTAAGACTCATAAGTTGAGGTTCTTAGACTGAATCAACCTCCTCAGTTTGCTGGCACAAAGTTGGTGTTATAGGACTGTGGACACCTGCCTTTCCGTCCCAAAGACACGTGCGTGACGCACACTGTGACACGTGCGTGACATTTAAAGAGGCTCTAGTGTCATCGCGCCTCCAGAGACGCCCTGCGAGGAGCGGGTTTCGGGAAAAGTGGCCCCGCTGTTACCTGCGTGCGGATGACCTGGTCACCTTGGGCATTAGATTACCTGATTGCGAGGTGTCAGGTTGCGCCTCTTGCAATATTGAGAAGCGGGGAAACAGTGTCCTCAAAATGAAACCCTGTTGGTCGGTAACGGGATTCCACGGCTCGCTGGTCCCAGGGGCGCTCAAGGGTGTGGGGGAAGGGATTATTGAAAGAGGCTTGATATACAGTTGCACTTCACAAACAGACCTTTTCATATCTGTGTTGGTTATTCATATTAATCGCTTATTCCCCTTTCCTCCATGCGGTTTTTAAATTGATCAAAGTTTTAAAAATGAATATGTAAATTAAAATGCATAGCTTGTTCAGAAACCACAAATTAACATGGAGCTTAAGAGGAAGCTTATGAGTTCCAAAGAGGAATTAGAGGTATCAGTAAAATTGACCAGAATAATAACGGTTGCAGTTTTATTTCTTGCTAATATAAAAATGAACAAGGGAGTCAATTTCCAACAAAGTCAATGCTTCCAGTATTGGATGAAGACGAATCAGGACCAAAGTTAGTTGCCTTTGGCAGTAGGGATTCCATTGCTCCATTCTGCATCTTGTTCCAAGGTACCCTAAAGTTAACTGAACAAGGTATCCTAAGACAACAACATCCACCAATAATCACCGTCATGTCAATGTGCTTGAATGATGTTTATGCATGCTTTCACCAGGGATCAAATAATCAGTGCCTTTTGCTAAATCATTCATTTTTACAAACCTTTAGCACCATTGTCTGCAAACTCTAGAGACTGTTGTGTGTGAAAATCACAGGATATCAGCAGTATGAGATACTGAATCCACCCTGTCTAGCACCAACAATTATCCCATGGTCAAAGTCACTTAGCTCATCTTCCCAATTCTGACATTTGGTCTGAAAAACACCTGAACCTCTTAACTACATCTGCATGCTTTTATTCATTTTATGCCACATGATTAGCTAATTAAATATTTGCATTAACAAGCTGGTGTACATGTCTACCTAATAAAGTGCTCACAGTACACACTGATCAGCCCCAACATTAAAACCACCTGCTTAACCCATTTATTTCATGATTAAAAATGCTTTAAACTGTATAAATTTCAAAAATTTCCCTCGGGATGAATAAAGTATCTATCTATCTATCTATCTATCTATCTATCTATAAACACTTAATATTTAATTATATATGATATGTGTACTTATATAAGCAAATAATTATCTCCAATGTGCCGGAGCCAAAAGAACAAAACTGGTATCACTGTCCAGTTACTTACAGACTGCACTGTACTTCTCAACCTTAGTAATGACAACTTAATGTTGAACTGAATGTTGTAAATATCAAAAGCTCTTTGATCCTGCAAGTCCTGCAATGTTTTCTTTAAAAGTAGCCTACTCTTCCATTGACCTCTGTACAGGGGGGAAATGGCAGTTTACCAATGAGTTTAAATAAATGGCAAACTCACGCACCAGGCCCCAGCTTCACGAAATTCAATTTGAAGCAGCCAAAACAATCACTTTGTAAATGGTCAGAAATGGACACAGTTAAACACATACATGCAGGCTATAAAATGAAAGAAACTACCCCAACACCCCCCCACACACAAATGCTTGGCTTACTGAAAGGGCTGGCCCCTGACCTTCCTAAAATTTCAAAGCTTGCCATTTAATGCACTACAGCAGAGCAGGAGACGCATGTAACATGATCCAAAAAGCGTGGTACGCCAGCCCTCTGAGTTCCACTAATGAGGGGGTCAGGGGTGGAGAGGTTCTGCACCGTTCAAAGACCCACCACTATTTTGGTGTGCATTCCCCTCGCAAGAAAAATGGCACATGCGTGCAGACTGGCCCTCTCTTTTTCATAAATCATCAGCCGCCTCCCCTTGAAAATATGTCTGCCGTAGAACTGATGGAGAGGCATTGTTTGGCTGCTACCAAAGCATTGCTAATGGAGAAAATGGGTAAAAAGATTCCTGCTGAGAGGAGTATTGATATTTTAATTTAAAACCTTACAAAGCAGGAAGCAAAATAATGGGACGTGTCAAAAAGGTGACAGAGATGCTGAAATGCATTTAGCCATGTTTTATATTTAGCATGAACTTAGTAGCAGGTCTGTCTCTCTCTCCCTTGCTCTCTTTCTCACTCTCGCTCTCTCCCTTGTTCTCTCCCTCTCTCCGTCACACTCTTTCTTTCTCTGTCATTTGCTTTCTCTCACTCAAAATCCCTTTCAGAGAAAAAGTCTGCCAAACTGGCCAACCTCATCTGAGTGACCCCGTCTGTAGATGTGACCCCTCCCTTAGTTGTCTCTGCACTAAGTCGTGATACAGATTATAATATTAATAATACTGATTTGAACCACTGATGAAGCAAGTGCTCAGTTGAAAATAAAAGAAAATGAATGCCAATGCTGTGGTTTTCTTGTCATGGTGAAGTCAGATCTCTGCACAACATGCATTGTTCAGCATTCAACAGCTGGAGAATATGAGTATGGGCCAATGAGAAAGCGAGAGAAGGAAACCCCTTTGGGTGCTATTGGATGCAATGGAAGACAGCTGGAGAGCTGGCCCACATCTCCACATCACACTGGGACCCAGCTTCACAATAGCCAGGAGGCAGTAAGAGTTACCTGGCTACATTGCTTGAATCTCATTTGAGCTTACCATTTATTTTAGCTGTACTGAGCCCAGCCAGTACTCATTCTCTTTTTGATCTGGTAACAATTACATATTCACAGA